>NW_026779741.1:0-75647 GCF_030144855.1 Hypanus sabinus
GGTAGTATGGAGGAAGATTCACTTGTGTTTGTCCGCAAGACCGTGTAATGGGAGAGTGTGCAGGGAGCTTCACTCCATGCCTGACCCAAGGAGTGTGCAAGTGCGTGGATTAGGGTTAGGGTTGTGGGTGATGGGACAGTGTGGAGGGAGCATCACTCTGTGTCTGACACCGGGAGAGTGTGATGGGACCGTGAGACAAGAGATTAATTCTTCGCCTGTCCCCGAGAGTGTGTGACGGGATATTGTGTGTGGAACCTAAATTTGTGTCTGACCGGTCAGGAAGTGTGTGTTTGAATGGTCTGGCAGGGTCTTTAACTCTATAAATGATGGGACGGTGCCGAGGTAGTTTCATTGCATGTCTGATCTCAGGAATGTGTGATGGATGGCGTGGTGGGAGATTCACTCTGTGTCTGATCCCGCGAGTGTGTGATGAGACGGTTCACACTGTTTTTGACCCTGCGCCTGTGTCATGGGAGAGTGAGAAAGAGCTTCACTCCATGTCTTTCTCCGGATGTCAATAATCGGACGGTGCTGAACGAGCTACACTGTTTCTGATCCCTGGAGTGTGCGATTGGACACTGTGACAGCAGCTTAACTCTATGTCTCACTCGGGGAATGAGAGATGAGACGATGTGGGGGGGAGCTTCACTCCGTGTCTGTCCGCAAGAGCGCGTGATTTGACAGTGGAAAGCGTGCAGTCTGAACCCATGTGTGTAAAGCGACTGTGTGGAGAGAGAGAGAGAGAGAGAGAGAGAGAGAGAGAGAGAGAGAGAGAGAGAGAGAGAGAGAGAGAGAGAGAGAGAGAGAGAGAGAGAGAGAGAGAGAGAGAGAGGGAGAGAGAGAGAGAGAGAGAGAGAGAGAGAGAGAGAGAGAGAGAGAGAGAGAGAGAGAGAGAGAGCGAGAGCTTCACTCTGTGTCTGACCCCGTGAGTGCGTGATGGACGGTGCGGCGGGAGGTTCACTTTTTGTCTGGCGGGAGGAGTGCGTGAGGGGACGGTTTAAAAGCAACGACGCCTGCTGTCTGAATCCTGGATCGGACGTTGTGGAGAGAGGTTGACATTTTCTGATCCCAGTCGGTGCAATGGGAGTCCGGACGGAGAATAACTGCCTTTTGTTCCTGATTTGCAGAGCGGACGTGTCCTCAGAATTGGATCGAAAACGAAAATCGGTGTTATTTCATATCCTCCTTAGAGAAAGCTTATGATGGAGCGAGGGAACATTGTGCAAACTTTGATGCAAGTATCCTCGAAGTAAATTCAAAAGAGGAAGAGGTCAGTGACTCCAGGTGTCAAACATAGATTGAATCATTCCACACCCTCTCATCACTCACCCCCGTGGCCAGACACAGAGTGAATCTCCCTCCGTCCCATCACTCACTCCCAGGGTCAGACAAAGAGTGAATGTCCCTCCAAACCGACACATCACACACTTCCGGCGTCAGGCACAAAGTGAATCTCCCTTCATACTGGCCATCACACACTCCCGGGTCAGACACAGAAGGAATCTCACCCCACACCTTCCAATCACACACTCCCGGCGCAGACACAGTGTGAATCTCCCTCCACACCGTCCAATCACACACTCCTGGGGTCAAACACAGAGTAAGGCTTTCTCCACACCGTCCCTTCAGACAGTCCCGGGGACATACACAGCGCGGATCTCCATCCGCCAGTCCCATCACACATTCCCGGGGTTAGACGCAGGGTGAATCTCCATTCACACCGTCCTATCAAACATTCACTGGGTCAGACACAGTGTGAATCTCCCTTCACAGCGTCCCATCACACACACCCGGGGGTCAGACACGGAGTGTTTCTCCATTCACACCGTCCTATCAAACTCTCACTGGGTCAGACACAGCGCGAAGGTCCCTCCGCACCTTCCATCACACACTCCCGTGGTTGGACACAGAGTGAAGCTCCCTCCACACACCGTCTGATCGCACACTCCCGGGCGAAGATATAGTGTGAATCTCCCTCCACACCGTCCAATCACACACTCCTGGGGTCAGACACAGAGTAAGGCTTTCTCCACACCGTCCCTTCAGACAGTCCCTGGGACAGACACAGCGCAGATCTCCATCCGCCCAGTCCCATCACACACTCCCGGGGTCAGACGCAGGGTGAATCTCCCTCCGCACGGTCTCATCACACACTCCCGGGGTCAGACACGGAGTGAATTTCCCTCCGCACAGTCCCATCACACAAATGAGGGGTGTGAGACAGAGTGACGTTTTCTGCATTCCGTCGCTTCAGCCATTCCTTGGTTCAGCCACAGAGGGAACCTCCACTGTCCCATCACAAGCTAACAGCATCAGACACAGAGTGAATTCCACCCCACAACGTCCCGTCACTTAAATCCCCGCGAAGAGGCTTTGTGTGAAGCTGCCTCCCCATTGGCCCATGACAGCCTGTCAGTTTCAGCAAAGAGTGAAGCTCCCTCTACACAGTACCCTCGCACAGTCGCTGGGGCATATGCAGGTTGAAGATCTCACCACACCTTCCCATCGCACATAATCCCATCTCACGCTCCCGGAGTGAGACACAGAGTGAGGTTCCTGTACCAACACGCTGGATGAACTCAGCAGATCGGGCAACATCCGCGGAAACCAGCAGTCAACGTTTCGGGCCGAGATCCTTCGTCAGGACTGAAGAGGGAGTGTGCAGGGACCCTGTAAAGAAGGCGGGTTGGGGAGGGTTGGAAGCAGCCATGTGAATAACCAATCAGAGGAAAGATCAAGGGGTGGGGAAGGGGAAGCAGGGAGTGGATAGGCAGGAAAGGTGAAGAAGGAATATAAGGAGAAAACACAATGAGTAGAGGACAGAACCCTGAGAGACGTGATAGGAAGTTGGAAGCGGAGGCAGAGTGAAAGTGGGATGGGGGAAGGGAGAGGGCGGGAATTATCGGAAGTTGGAGAATTCGCTTTGCATATCAAAGGGCTGGAGGTTACCCAGACGGTGTATGAGGAGATTTTCCTCCAACCTGAGTTTGGCCTCATCATTGCTGTGAAATGTGTAGCATTTCCTCTTGCAGGGGTAAGTGCCAGGTGGGCGCTCTGTGGGGAGGTACTTGTGGACCAGGTAGTCACAAAGGCAACGATCCCTGTGAAAAGCGGAGAGGGGTAGAGATGGAAATATGTGCTTAGTGGTGGCCTGTTGAAGGTGGCGGATGTTGCGGAGGATAATATGCTGGATCCGGAGGCTGGTGGGTTAGTAGGTGAGAATAGGGGGAACACGGTCTCTGTTGTGGTGACGGGAGATTGGGGTGAGGGCCGAAGTGCGGGAAGTGGAGGATATGCAGGTGAGGACATCATTGATGACGGCAGAAAGGAAACCAAGATTCTTAAAGAAAGAGGATATTTGGGATGTCCTGGAACGGAAAGTTTCATCCTGGGAGCGGAAGCGGCGGAGTCGGAGGAACTGGGAATAGGGAATAGCATTTCTACATTAAGCAGGGTGGGAAGAGATATAATCAAGGTTGTTATTGGAGGCCGTGTGTACAGAGAAGATGTCAGTGGAGAGTCTGTCTCCAGAGATGGAGCCCGAATGATTGAGAAAGGGGAGCGACGTGTCCGAGATGGACAAAGTGAATCTGAGGTCTGGGTGAAACTTAGAGGCAAAGTCGATGAAATTGACGAGCTGTGCATGGGTGCAGAAAGGAGCACCAATGCAGTCGTCAATGCAGCGAAGAAAAAGTTGGGGAGCAGTACCAGTAGAGATTTGGAGCATAGATTATTCCACATAACCCACGAAGAGACTGGCATAGCTGGGCCCCAGGTGAATACCCATAGCTACACCCTTGGTCTGAAGAACGTGGGAAGCGCGAAAAGAGAAGTGAAAAGGTGGGGTACCAGTTTCCCCCAACCGGAGGAGGGTGGTGCTACTGGGGAACTTTTGAGGTCTATGGTGAAGCTCCCGCCCCGCTATTCGCTCGCACACTTCTGGTTTCTGACAGTGCGTGAAACTCTTATAGAGTTCCGTCACAAAGTCCCTGGGATATACCCCGAGTGAAACTCCCTCCACACCGTTCGATCACACGCTCCCAGGTTCATGCAGCGTGAATCTTCCACTACACCTTCGCATTTCACACTCCCGAGGGCAGACAGAGAGTGACACTACCTCTTCACCGTCCCATTACACCCTTCAGGGTTCATTCACAGAGTGAAATCGCTCCACACCGCCCCCTCACGCTCCCGAGGTTTCAGACACAGAGTGAAGCTTCCCCACTTCCGCTACATCCTCGCATCACACGGTCCCTGGGTCAGACACACAGTGAATCTCCCTTCACACCGTCCCATCACACACTCCCGGGGTCAGACAGAGAGTATATATCCATTCACACCTTCCAATCACACACTCCCGGGGTCAGACGCAGAATAAATCTCGCTCCGCAACGTCCCATCACGCACTCCCGAGGTCAGGCAAAGCGCGTATCTCCCTCCGCACAGTGATATCACACACTCCCGGGGACAGGCAGAGTGAAGATCCCTCCACATCGTCCCAGCACCCACTCCCGCGGATAGACACATCGCGATTCTCCCTCCGCACCTTCCAATCACACACTCCCGGGGTCAGACACAGAGTGTAGCCCCCTCCACACCTTCCCATCACACACTCCCGGGGTCAGACACAGAGTGTAGCGCCCTCCACACCTTCCCATCACACACTCCCGGAGTCAGACACAGAGTGAAACTCCCTCCACACCCTCCCATCACACACTCCCGTGGTGAGACACAGAGTGAATCTCCCTCCACACCGTCCCAACACACAAATGCGGGGTGAGACACAGAGTGAGGTTTTCTGTATTCCGTCGCTTCAATCATTCCTTGGTTCAGCCACAGAGGGAACCCCCACTATCCCATCACATGCTAACGGCATCAGACACAGAGTGAATTGCACCCCACAACGTCCCGTCACCAAAATCCCCGCGAATAGGCATTGTGTGAAGCTCTCTCCACTGCCCCATCACACGCTAACGGCATCAGACACAGAGTGAATTGCACCCCACAACGTCCCGTCAACAAAATCCCCGCGAATAGGCAGTGTCTGAAGCTCCCTCCACTGTCCCATCACACGCTAACAGCATCGGACACTGAGAAATTTCTACAACACACCGTCCCGTCACTCACTCCCGGGGTCAGACACAGAGTAAATCTGCCTCTCTTTCTGGACCAACATATGTCATACTCCCAGAACAAATTTACTTTCGCAGAATGCTGTTTTAAACGCTCTCGTCCGTCAAGACAGAGCATACTGGATTGGAAAATGCGAAGACAGGTGAGTTTCCGTTTGTTACTGGTCTATGGCCTGGGACTAGGTCTGTGAGATTCGTTTGGAGACAGACTGGGGCTGTGGGAAGTGAGGTGTTCACGATTGTAGATTAGATTCTGACACGGGGGAAAGTGCGGGGCAATGGCGTTAGTTTTGATATAACGATACTGGTCTGTGGGGACACAGTGGGTCAGGGGATTAGTTTGAGGACCGACACTGGGCTGTGTGATTAGGGCGCTGCAGTGCGATTATTTTGGTGACTCTGTCGGGTGTCATCGTGGAGCAGTGTTGACCCTGTTGAAACTGTTTAACATTCTTTGTTAGGGAAGCGGCTTCAAGCCTTATGTACAAGAATGCCAATGGGACGTCCGTCTGCGGTTCCTGCGACTCGGAACTATGGAGGAGCCACTGCAAAGGTCAACACCGTTTCATCTGCGAGAAGTCTGCTGATATGTTCACGGATATTCCTGAAAAGGTCCAGGATCTCTGTCAACAATCCGCAGGGCCAAAGCGAATCACATTACAATCCGTTTTCCTCCACTGCCTTTTTTCCCTTGTCTTATCAGATTCAGATTCAGTTTCAGTTTATTGTCATTTAGAAACCACAAGTGCAATGCAGTTAAAGAATGAGACAACGTTCCTCCAGAACGATATCAAAAAAGCATGTGACAAAACAGACTACACCGGAAAATCCAAATAAGGTTTGGCAATCCACAATCCCGAGTCCGGAGAGGCTGCTGCGTATTGATATCGCGCTACCGTCTTAGCGCGTCCCTGGAAAGGAGCTCCAAATCCACCAGACGAAACAAGACCAAAAACTAAAGCTGAAAGACCTGCACAAAACGACATAGTTACAACAGTTCAAACAATAGCATAATTGATAAAATACAGACTATGGGCACAAAATATTCCAAAGATGTGAAAGGACGATAAGTTCAAAATAAATCACCATACAGTTTCCACAAGTCCCCAGCGTCCCGACAGGTTCGCCGTCCCACTCCAGCGGTAGAAGGGAATACTGTCGCTATGGACTTAACCCTCATCCTCAAATTCCCTCTTCATCCACGCTGTCCCTCCCCAAACCATTCTGCTCCACTTCTCGCATCCCATTCCCCCAACACTCTCCGACATTCCTCTTTCCCCATCAATCTCCTTCTTTCTCGCCATCTCTCCCAAACTCCTCTCTCTCTCATCCCCGCACAGTTCTCCACTTATCCTGTTCTTTTATCTCTCTCTCTCCTCGCCACCCTCTCTCACCAACTCCTGTGTACTCTCGTTCACAGATTCCTGATCCTGGGGGAAAAACTGTGCGCATTCACTCTATCTATAACCCTCGGGGTTTACATACCTCTATAATGTCACCCGTGCTCCCCAAATAATTAGTTCCTCACGGTAGCCCAGTCTCCACAACTCAGCCACTCGAATCCCGGCAACATCCTCGTAAATCTCCCTCTGCACTCTTTCCAGCTCATCTTTCCAGTACCGAACACAGTACTCTAAGTGTGGCCTCTCCGATGCCTTGTACAACTGCAATGTGACCTCCCGACTCCTGTACTCAGTGATGACCAGCGTGCCACATGTCCTGTCTATCTGTATCGCGTGTTTGCCACCGGAATCACCATCTGATTTATTGTCTGTGACTTATACCACCTGAGAGTTGATCATTTGTACAATCATTGCTGCGCAAAGATGTAACTTTAATGTTAGTTCCAAAAACATACACCAAATAGGAGAATATCGAGGCTGCTCATGGATTCAGGAAGCGTTTAGTAATCTGATGGTGGAAGGGAAGTATCTTGTTTTAAATAGTTGAGTGCGGGTCGTCAGGCTCCTGTACCTCCTCCACGATGGTACAAATGATAGCAGGGCATTTCTCGGGTTGTGAGGGTCCTCAGTAATGGATGCCGTCCCTCTATAAGTTGTCCTCGTTGGTGGGGAAGATTTTGCCCGCGATGGAGTTGGCTGAGTCTGGAACCTTCTGCACCCTCCGGCGACCCTGTGCATTGCAGCCTCCACACCAGCCGGCGATGCGACTAACCAGAATGCTCTCCGCCGTATATATGGTGAAACTCGCGAGTTTTCAATGACAGACCACATCTCCTCACAATCCTGACGTTGTAATCCCTTCTGTAAAGAGAGAGATATGGACGGGGGAGAAGGTACGTGCAGAGTCAGGTCTAGAATACACTCAGACTCAGATCAGAAATAACAAAAATTCGAGTAAATGAATCCAAAGATGAAATGAAACTGCTACGGTTGTGCACTGAGTGCTCAACACGAGTCTTTCAACTACAGACATTCCACTGAGGAATGTGTAGGCAATGAATGGCAGTCTGAGTCTCAAATGGAAAGTAACAGTTCTCCATACTCCAGAGAATGGGACTGCTGAACTTGGATGCACGTTCCCTTATAGGTGAAACAGCATGCTGTTCCGGAAAGCCATCACGGCTGCAAACCATGAAGTCCTCCTCAAGACAGCCTCGAGCAAATTGATTGTGCAAGATAAAGTCCCCCATGATAACCGCTGTTCCATTCTTACATGCCTCAGATATTCCTCTGTTTCCTGCCTGTGACACTGTAATGATATTGTTCGCTGTTCAATTGACAATTCACAGCAGTGAGTTTTTCCCTTTTCTATCCGTTATCTCGACCGGGATGGATTCAATATTCCGCTCCTTAGATCTTATATCGTCTCTCACAATCACCATGATCTCATCCTTAATGAAGAGCGCTACCCGGCCACCTCGACCTTCCTGTCTGACCTTCTGTATTACCTGATATAATTGGATATTTGCAATCTTCTCCACGGTGAGATCACGTCTCTATAATGGCCACTCAAACATTCCCCTTTGTAGTGATTTGTGCCACAAGTTCACTGATCTTATTTGGAAAACTACGGGCATTCCGATAAAGTGCTTTTACACCCATTGTGCTTTTAAAATCATGTCATTTTTTTCTCTTTACACTTCTTTTTTTTCTCTTCACTTCACTCCACTCTTAATTTTCTCTTTTTTATCTTTTGATTTTTATTTCATCTTTATCCACACGTTTCTCTCTTGTTTTGTCCATACTCAGCCAATCTGTTGAACCCACCACCTAATATTTAGTCTAAATCCACAGCCCTCGTTATGCGACTCGCTGGGATCCACGACCCATCACGGTTTAGTTGTTGCCCGTCCCATTGGAACAGCTCCCTCCTTCCCCAATGCTGGTATCAATTTCTCATAAATTGAAACCCACTTTTCCCAAGCCAGTTCTTCAGCCATGCATTGAAGTCTCGAATATTCATTACCCTATGCCAATATACCCATTGCCTGTGTCTCGGGCAGTAATCCTTTTCCGTTCTGCTTTTCAGGTTAGGCCCCAGCTGCTCAAATTCCCTCAGCAGAACCCCTACCTTCGCTCTTCCCTCTTAAATATCTGCAGTGATTTGGCCTCCACTGAAGCCTGCTGCTGACAATTCCAGAAATCCACTCCTAGTTTGCTGAAGAAATACCTCCCAATTTCCGCTCTAAATTGGAATCCTTCAATTCTGAATCTCCCCTGCAGGTATTAGTCTCCCTCAACAGAGAAAACCTTCTCTCCCAGTGCTTCCACCCAGTACCTTTAACATTCGATAGGTTTCAATGAGTAAATTACTTAAATATTTTTTTACGCAATGTCTAACTTTAAGGTATTGGAAAACAGTATTAGTGTAAAAGAGAATATTTATCAACTAATTGTTCAGAAAGTCATCAGTCTATCTTTTATAGAATATCTAAAAAAAATAATACCTTTTTTTCAAAATAAAAATGGACCAAAGAAGGCTTAAAATAATTTCGATGAATCAAACTACAACGTTTATTTTTTCTAAGATTAAAAAAATACGGAACTGGAGCCAAATTTGTAAAGAAGAGTTAATCACAGGATAAAATTTGAATTAACAACTTTAGCTAAATGTATAGTTAGAGCAGCTCCTAATAACGAGGTTAAAGAAAACCTGTTTCACAACTTTCAATTCCAAATCTACCCAATTTGGCCGCTGGTTCTTATCAACCATGTGTAACCAAATGGACATATATCGCACATTAACAGCCCAGTAATACATTCTTAAATTAAGCAAAACAAGACCTCCATCCTTTTTTCAATTTTTGTAAGCGACATTTACAAATTATTTGTCTTTTATCCCAAATATTTATGTAATTTTCATTAGAAATCGTCTCCCGACATTTTAGATACTATTTCGTGCAAGAACCCTTTGATGAAGGGTTCCATTGGAAGAATTTATAATTTACTATTACAATAGCATAAGCGTCCTTTATGTAAGGGTTACTTAAAATTGGGAAAAGGAACGTAATATTACTTTTATGACGGAGGACTGGATGCGGATTCAGAAGTTGGTTAACATTTCTTCGATTTGTGCTAGTCATTCGCTGAAACAATTTAAAATTGTACTTAGTTATACTGGAGTCTTTCTTGTCTATGAATTTTTAAAAGGAGCTGTGTTTCATTTTATATCAGCTCAATATTATACAATACATGATTTTGATAGTGTGCATTCTTTTCTTTTTTGTACTTTTATTGAAATAGGTATTTGAGATAATTTCTCCCCTGACTTGTATCTATCCCGTTTTTGTTTTCAAAAACGTTTGAAGGACGTACAACAGAGACAGCTCCACTGACACACATGTTTTGGTCTGGTTCTATACTGGAACAGTTTGGAAGTCTGTTTTTACCTACCATTTCTAAAGCAGTTAAAATTAATTTACAACCTAACAGTTTAACTGTGCTCTTTGGTAGAATTCCTCAAAATATCCGCGATATGTGTAAATCTTCCGTCAACCATTTTAGCCCTGGGAAAAATCCTCTGACTATCCACACGATCAATGACTCTCCTCATCTTATACACCTCTATCATGTCACGACTCATCCTCCGTCGCTCCGAGGAGAAAAGGCCGAGATCACTCAAACTATCGACAAAAGTTATGCTGCACAATCCAGGGAACATCCTTGTAAATCTCCTTTGCACCTTTTTTTATGGCTTCCACATCGTTCCTGCAGTGAGGCGACCAGAACTGAGCACAGTACTCCAGGTGGTGTCTGACCAGGGCCTTATAGAGCTGCAACATTACCTCTTGGCGCCCAAATTCAATTCCATGATTGCTGAAGGTCAATACACCATACGCCTTCTTAACCACTGAGTCATCCTGCGCAGCTGCTTTTCGCGTCTGATGGAATCGGACCCCATGATCGCTCTGATCCTCCACACTGCCAAGAGTCTCACGATTAATATATTATTCTGCCATCATAATTGACCTACCAAAATGAAGCACTTCACAGTTACATTGGTTGGACTCCACTACATCTGCCACTTCTTAGCCTAGTTTTCCATCCTATCGATGTCCCGAATAACCACTGACAGCCCTCCATACCAACCACAGCACCTCCAACATTAGTGTCATCAGGAAACATGCTAACCCATCCCTCCACTTCCGCATCCGGGTCATTTACAAAAATGACGAAGAGTGAGGGTCGCAGAACAGATCGGTGGGAGATCCGCTGGTGACCGACCACCAGGCAGAATATGACCCGTATATATCCACGCTTTGCCCTCTGTGGGCAAAGCAGTTCTGGATCCACAAAGCAAAGTCCCCTGGGATCCCATCCCTCCTTACTTTCTCAATAAGCCTTGCCTGGGGTGCCTTATGTAATGCCTTGCTGAAATCCATATACACCACCTCTACTGTTCCTCCTTCATCAATAAGTTTACTCACATCCTCAAAAAAATCAATCGGGCTCGTAAGGCACGATATGCGCTTGACAACCCCATGTTGACTGTTCCTAATCATATTATACTCTCCAAATGTTCATAAATCCTGCCACTCAGGATCTTCTCCATCAACTTACCAACCACTGAGGTAAGACTCACTGGTCTATAATTTCCTGGTCTATCTGTCCTCCTTTTCTTGAAAAAAGGAAATCATTCGGAACACTCCAATACTCTATAACCTTTCCAGTTTCCCTACTGATGATGCAAATATCATCGCCAGCTGCTCAGCAATCTCCTCCCTCGCCTCCCACAGTAGCCTGGGGTACATCTCATCCGGGCCCGGCGACTGGTGGTAACACTCATGGTACAGGACCGAGGAAACTGGGTGACAGCCAGGAAGGGGTAAGTGGTTAAACAGCCAGTGCATAGTTCTCCTGTGGCGATCCTCCTGAACAACAGATATATCACTGTTGGATACTGGCAGGGTGTGAGCGGAGGACCACCTAACAGAGGAAAGTTCCGGTAGTCAGGTCCCTGGCAGTGAGTCAGGATTTCTAATTGTGAGGGTGAACAACTGGAAGTCCTTTAACTGAAAACGTAGGATTGGACTCAGACTTCACTCTGAGATGCAGAAGCATAAGTCACGGGAATCAGTACCACATGGAATAAAGGGAATTACTGAGGCATGAGAGAGGAGCTTGGCCAGGTGGATTGGAGGGGGCTACTGGGGGCGATCACGGCAGGGCTGAGGTGGCTGGAGTTCCTGGGAATAGTTCACAAGGCGCAGGAGAGATAAGCGCCATCGGAATAAGAAATTCTCATTTTGCACGGATAACTCATCGCGGCTGACGTGGGAAATTAAGTACTGAATTAAAGTCAAGGGCAGATACGTGGGGCATAAAATGTGAACGGGAATTCGGATGACGGAGACTTTCGTAAAAAATGGTATGAGCTCAGTGGCTGCTAAAATATCCGTGTCTAATTTTAAGGCGAAGGTTTGGGCCCTTTTGAATGGAATGATCAAATTCTTCCTACAGTGGGAGGGAGAACAGCCAGAGGTCGCGGTACACATTGGTACGAATGACGTAGGTAGGATGAATAATAGAATGAGGTTGAAGATAAAAACGTAGCTGAGGGATTGGAGCAGGGGACAGAGATCATTCAGTGTTTTTTTTACCTTATGCCAATTTCACGTGGCTCAGGCAGTAGCCAGGAGATTACCTGTTTTTTTTTCGTTCTGTTTTTGAAGTCCGCAGCTGCTAAGTTCCCTCAGCAGAAGCATTTTCCTCGATCTGCCGATGTGTTAAATATACCCGGAGACTTGACCTACACCGCCGCCTGCTGGAAGGAATTCCTGAAATTCACACCTCTTTTGCAGAAGAAATTCCTCCTAATTTGCGTTCAAAATTGTCACCCTCTCTGCGGAGGGATGTCCCCACTGACCTCAGTCTCCCCACCATCGGAAGCCTTCTCTCCCCATCCACTCTATAGAGGACTTTCAACACTCGATAGGTTTCAATGAGATCACCTCTCATTCTTCTGAATTCCATAGAGTACAAACCCAGATTCTTCAGATGCCTCTCATGTGGTAAGCGTTTCAATCCCGGAATCATTTTCGTGAACCCCCATTGTACCCTTCACTATATCAACACATCCTTTCCTGCGTAATGGAGCAAGAACTGCGCATAATACCATAGATTAGGCTTCGGAAAGGCCTTGTATGCCTTAGAGTTAAACGATTGCCTTCGTATTCCAGTTCTCTGGAAAGGAATGCTACCATTGTAATTGTCTTCCTCACCACCGACTCCACCTGTAAATTAGCCTTCAGGGAATCCTGCACGAGTACTCCCAAATCCCTTTCGTATACTGATGATTTTTCTCTCCATTTAAAAAGAGAAATAACACGCACTTTTATTTCTTCTAACATAGTGCATGAGCACACACTTCCCGACATGTTATCCCATCAGCCACTGCTTTTCCCAGTTCCCCAGTCGGTCCAAGCCCTTCGGTAGCATCTCTGCTACTCCAACACTACCTGTAGCTTGGAAATGTTATCAGCGAACTGCACTGACTGGATTCCCCATGAGGAATTCAAACATTCTGTTGCAGAGGGAGATACATCGACCCAGGATGTCTAGGTTGTTGATTAGAGGTGAGGAAATGATTGTGTTGAGCTGTTGTCAGCCTGACGTAGCCTGACGTAGGTTTTGCTGTTGTCTAGACGGTCCAAGGCCCAGTGGAGAGCGAGAGAGTTTGTACCCGCCGCGGACCTGCTGTGGAGAAGCACAAAACGCAGAGGGTCAACGTTTTGCGCTCAGTACGGTGCAGGACAGAGGAAACTGGGTGACAGCCAGGGAGGAGTAAGCGGTTAAGGAGCCAATGCAAAGTAACAGTTATTTCACTTTAGGTTCTATCGGGGTGGGAGGAGGGTGGACCAGCTAACAGAGGAAAGTCACGGTGGTCCGGTCGCTGGCAGAGAATCAGCATTCTGAATTGTGAGGGTGAACAGCTGGGGTCTGTTCACTGAAAGGTAGGATTGAATTCATACGTCACTCTGAGATGTTGAAGTATAAGTCACAGGTATCAGTATCACAATGGAATAAAGGGAATTACACAGGCATGAGAGAAAAGCTTGCCCAGGTGGATTGGAGGAGGTTACTGGGGTCGAGCACGGCAGAGCTGAGATAGCTGGAGTTTCCGGGAATAGTTCACAAGGCGCCACAGAATGAGAATTTCTTATTTGACAGGGGTAACTAATCGTGGCTGACGTGGTAAGTTAAGGACTGAATTAAAGTCAAGGAAAGACATGTATGCTTGCAAATGCCAACGGAAAATCAGCTGAAGAAAACTTTCGGAAAAAAACGGCCTTAACTCAGTGGCTGCTAAAATATCCGTGTCTAATTTTAAGGCTCAAGTTTAGGCCCCTTTGAATGGAATGATCAAATTCTGCCGACTGTGGGAGGGAGAACAGCCAGAGGACGCGGTACGCATTGGTACCAATGACGTAAGTAGGATAAATAATAGAATGTGGTGGAGGATAAAAACGTGGCTGAGGGATTGGAGGAGAGGCCAGAGATTTACATTTCTGGTTCATTCTTGTGGGTCAGGTGTGACCTGTACAAAAAGGACTGTTTACATCTGAATCCCAGGGGGATAAATATCCTTGCGGTGAGATGTTTAAGGCTACTGGATTTAAATTAGAATGGTCGGGGCGTGGCAACCGATCAGAAGAGACTGGGGAAGAGGAGGTTGTCTCACAAATAGAGAAAGCTTGTAGTCCGTGCGAGTGGCAGGATAGGCAGGCGATAGAGAAGGGGCGCTGACAGACCGAAGGCTTGAGATGAATCTATTTTAATGCAAGGAGTGTTGTGAACAAAGCGGATGATCTTAGAACGTGGATCAATACTTGGAGATATGATGTGCTGGCCTTTAGAGACTTGGATGGCTCAGGGACAGGAATGGTTACTTCAAGTGCCGGGTTTTAGATGTTTCCGAAAGGACAGGGTTTGAAGGCAAACGAGGTGTGGGCGTGGCACTGTCGATCAGAGATGGTGTCACGGTAGATGTCGTGGAGGGATTGTCTACCGATCCTCTATGGGTGGAGGCTAGGAACAGGAAGGAGTCAATAAATTTACTGGGTGTTTTTTTTACAGGCTGCACAATAATATCAGTGATAACGTGGAGCCCATAACGATACATATCCTGGAAAGGTGTAATAATAACAAATATGTGGTGTGGGAGATTTCGTCGATATCGATTTTCATCTCACTAGAGCGAGGGGTTTAGCTGGGGTGGAGTTTGTTATGTGAGTTAAGAAAGATTTCTTGACGCAATAAGTAGGTAACTCTACAAGAGGAGAGGCTGTACTTGATTTGGCATAGGGTAATGGCTCGCTGCAAACAGTTTTGCATCCCACTCCACACTATCCGCAACACCTCCAAACTCGGTGTCATCAGCAAACTTACTAACCCAGCACTACACTTCCTCATTCAGGTCATTTATAAAGTTCACGTAGATTACGGGTGCAAGAATACCACTGAGGCACATCACTGGTCACCGGTCATTATGTAGAATATGACCCGTCTACTAACACTCTTCCCCTTCTGTGGGCGACAGGATCTTTGTATCCCTTGCCTCCTTACTTTCTCAATAAGCCTTGCATGGACCACCTTATCAAGTGCCTTGCTGAAATCCATATGCATAAAATCTACAGTTTAACAATCTACTGTTCCTCCTTCATCAGTATGTTTAGTCACGTCCACAAAAAATACATTGGGATCGTATGGAAAAACGTGCCGTTGACAAAGCCATGCTGACTATTCCTAATCATGTTATTCCTCTCCAAATGTTCATCAGTTCTGCCTCTCTGGATCTTCTCCATCAACTTGCGAACCAGTACAGTAAGACTCACTGGTCTATAGTTTCCTGGGCTATCTCCACCTTTTACTTGAATAAGGGAGATTCTTCGACAGAGGTTCAGCAATCTCCGCCCTCGCATCCCACAGTAGCCTACGGTACATCCCATTAGGTCCTGGCGACTTATCTGGCTCTCTTAATCTCCTTCGTAACCTGCAGAATAACAGGAAAGCTTAAGAAGGACATTAGGGGAGACGGATGGGGCCAGGAGAAGCCCTTGTCGGTAGGATTAAGGAAAACACCAATGCATTCGACAAGTATGTGAATATGTGAATAAGCTTGAGTGACCCATCGTTTTCAACGGATATTGGAAACTTGGAAAGGAAGAAGAGAGATGTCTGCAATAAGTATAGGCAGCATGGAGTAAATGAGGTGTTCGAGTTATATTAAGGATGTAAGAAGAATCTTAATAAAGAAATTTGAAAAGCTAAAAGAAGATACGAGGTTGTTTTGGCATGTAAGTTGAAAATAAATCCGAAGGGTATCTACAGTTATATTAATAGTAAAAGGTTGAGGGGGGATTTGATCGAGGTATTTAAAGTTTTGAGAGGGATAGATAGAGTTGACGTAAATAGGCTATTTCCATTGGGAGTAGTCGAGATTCAAACGAGAGGACATGATTTGAGAGTTGGGGGTAGGTTTAAGGGAAACACGAGTGGGTATTTCTTTACTCGGAGAGTGATAGCTGTATGGAATGAGCTTCCTGTAGAAGTAGTAGAGGCCAGTTCAGTTGTGTCATTTAAGGTAAAATTGGATAGGTATATGGACAGGAAGGGGGTGGAGGGTTATGGGCTGAGTGCGGGAAGGTGGGACTAGGTGAGATTAAGAGTTCGACGCTGACTAGAAGGGCCGAGATGGCCTGTTTCCGTGCTGTGATTGTTATATGGTTATATCAAAGGATAGTGACGGATAACATTGGTCTCTTAGAGAATTAAATTGGACAGTCATCTGTGGAGCAGAAAGAGATAGGAGGGATTTTGAACTATTTCTTCCACTCTCACAAAGGAGAAGGATATTGAATTGTGTAAGGTAAGGGAAACAAGTAAGGAAGTTATGGAAACCATGACGATTAAAGTGGAAGAAGTACTGACGCTTTTAAGGAATAGAAACGTGAACCTTGAGGGAAGTAAGTATAGAAATGGCAGGGACTCTGACAGAAATATTTCAAATGTCATTAGAAACGGGGATGGTGGCGGAGGCTTGGCGTATTCCTCATGTGGTTCCTTTGTTTAAAAAGGGTTCTAAGATTAAACCTAGCAATTATAGGCCTGTCCGTTTGACGTCAGTGGTGTTTAAATTAATGGAAAGTATTCATAGAGATGGTATATATAATTATCTGGATAGACAAGGTATGATTAGGAACAGTCAACATGGATTTGTGCGTGCAAAGTTATGTTTGGCAAATCTTATTGAATTTTTTGATGAGGTTACGAGGAAAGGCGACGAGGGTAAAGCAGTGGATGTTTTCTCTATAGACTTCAGTAAAGCTTTTGAAAAGGTTGCGCACAGAAGGTTAGTTAGGAAGGTACAATCGTTAGGTATTAATATTGAAGTAGTAAAATGGATTCAACAGTGGCTGGATGGGAGATGCCAGAGAGTAGTGGCGGATAACTGTTTGTCAGGTTGGAGGCCGGTGACTAGTGGTGTAACCCAGGGATTTGTACTGGGTCCAATGTTGTTTGTCACATACATTAATGATCTGGATGATTGGATGGTTAATTGGATTAGTTAGTATGCAGATGATACTAAGGGAGGTGGCGTGGTGGATAATGAAGACCGTTTTCAAAGTTTGCAGAAATATTCAGGCCAGTTAGAAGAGTGAGCTGAGCGATAGTAGATGCAATTAATGCTGATAAGTGTGAGGTGCTACATTTTGGTTGGAATAATCTAAATGGGATATAAATGGTAAATGGCAGGGCATTGCAGAATGCAGTAGAACAGAGTGATCAATGAATAATGATGCATAGTTCCCTGAAGGTGGAATCTCATATGGATAGGATGGTGAAGAAAGCTTTTGGTATGTTGTCCTTTATAAATCAAAGCATTGAGTATAGGAGTTTGGATGTTAAAATTGTACAAGGCTTTGGTGAGGCGGAATTTGGAGTATCGTGTACAGTTCTGGTCACCGAATTATAGGAAAGATGAGAAATAGGAAATTATAGGAAATAGAGAGAGTACAGAGAAAATTTAGTAGAATGTTACCAGGGTTTCAACGCTTAAGTTACAGGAAAAGATTGGACAAGTTTGGTCTTATTTTTTAGAACGTAGACGGTTGAGGGGGCACTTGTTAGAGGTATTTAAAGTTATGGGGATAGAATGCATTTACGTGGATAAGCTTTTTCCCTTAAGTGTAGGGGAGATTCAAGCAAGAGGACATGTGTTGAGACTTATGGGTAAAAGTTTAAGGGTAACATGAGGGGAAATTTCTGTTAGCAGAGAGTGGTAGCTGTGTGGAATGAACTTGAAATGGTTGAGACAGGTACGGTATTGGCATTGAAAGCAAAATTGGATAGGTAAATAGACAGGAAAGGAATGGAGGTTTATGCGCTGAAAGCGGTCAGTGAGACAGGCGAGAGTAAGCTTTCGGCACGGACTAGAAGGTCCGAGATTGCCTGTTTCCGTGTGTAATTGTTCTATGTTAATACAGTTATATACATATCAAGAGAATAAGCCGGAAATAATAAGACCTGTCAAGTGAGACAGTGGGAAAGTGTGTATGGAACCGGAGGAAATAGCAGAGGTACTCATGAATGCTTCGCTTCAGTGTTCACTATGGAAAAGGATCTTGGAGATAGTGACATGCAGCGGACTGAAAAGCTTGACTATGCAGATATTAAGAAAGAGGACTTGCGGGAGCTTTTGGACACAATGGTTGGAGGTGTTGTGGACAGTGTGGAGGACTGTCAGAGTTTACAGCGGGAAATCGATAGGATGCAAAACTGGGCTGGAAAGTGACAGATGGAGTTCAATCCAGATAGAGTTCAATCCGGATAAGTGTGAAATGGTTCATTTTTGTAGGTCAAATATCATTGGATAATATAGTATTAATGATAACACACTTGGTAGAGTTGAGTATCAGGGGTGTCTTGGGGTTCGAGTCCTCAGGACGCTGAAAGCATCTGTGCCTGTGGACTCTCTAGTTAACTAGGCTTTCATCAATCGTCGAATTAAATTTAGGAGCCGAGAGGTACTGTTGCAGCGAGATAGGAATCTGGCTAGACCCCACTTGGAGAACTGTGCTCAGTTCTGGTCGCCTCACTACAGGAAGGATGTGGAAGCCATAGAAAGGGTGCAGAGGAGATTTACAAGGGTGTGGCCTGGATTGGGGAGAATGCCTTATGAATCTAGTCTGAGTGGTCTCGGCCTTTTCTCCTTAGAGCGAATGAGGATGCGGCGTGACCTGATGGAAGTGTGCAAGATAATGAGAGACATTGATCGTGTAGATGGTGTGTGCCTTTTTCCCAGGGCTGAAACGGCTGCCACGAGAGGGCACACTTTTAAGGTTCTGCGGTATAGGTACAGAGGGATGTCAGGGATATTTTTTTATTTACTCAGAGAGTGCTGAGTGCGTGGAAATGGCTGCCGGCAAAGGTCGCGGAGGCGGATACGATAATGTCTTTTAAAAGAATTCTGTATAGGTGCATGGAGCTCAGAAAAAAGAGGGCTACTGGTAACTGTAGTAATTTCTAAGGTCGAGACATGTTCATAACAGCTTTGTAGCCGAGATGCCTGTATTATGCTGCAGAGTTTTATTTTTATGTTTCTATGTTTCCAAGTCAGATCTTGTTGCATTTGGCTACCAATGGCATGGCTAGGACGTGTCACGAGAGAGTAGAGGGAGTTTGGTTAAAGGGCAGGATCAGCAGAGTAGTGATTCCAGTATTAAAACCGGAGCCACGTGCTAGTCAGGCGAGAACCTATGCTTGCTATTGATACCCAGAAGGAACACGATTTCACTTGCTCTGCACTGGGCCTTGGACCATCAGGACAATAGCAATGCTTACGTCAAGCTGCCGTTGACTGGCAACAGCTCAGCGTTCAGCACAGTCATTTCCTCATTTCTAAAAAAAGCAAGCTCCAAACCCCGAGCCGTTGCATCTCCCTTTGCGAAATAATGTTTGACTTCCGCATGGTGAAACCACAGTCCGTGCAGATTGGTCATAACATTTCCGATCCACAGTTAGTTTGCTGTGCTGAACGCTGAGCTGTTGCCATTAAACCGTAGTCTGACGTCAGCACCGCTGTTGTCCAGATGGTCGAAGGCCCAGATCAGAGCAAGTGAAATCGTGTTCCTTGTGGGTACCAATGCCATGGGTAGGACGTATGAGGAGCGGGTACAGGGATTTAGATTCTAAATTAAAGGGCAGGAGCGACCAATAGCTGGTGGGAAAGTGAGTGAAACCCGCATCAACTCTTTCCCATCCTCCTGATAAATGCCGCTGAACACAGAGAGGGAGATTTATGGAGGAGGGGTTTTGGTTGGGGACAGTGATGTGGATTGCTGCTCGTGCCGCGTGCCTGTGAGCCCAGAAACAGGAAACTGTACAGCTGACAGTTTCGGTTCGAACTGGTTGCAGAGGGATGGGAGCCAGATTGCCAGAACAGTTCATGCATAATTTTTGGAGGCAGGTGGTTGTACGACCTCAGAAGGTATTCAGAATCACATGATTGAGCTCAGTGCAACTTGTGTCCTGACCTGCATACATTTCAATACAAAAGAATTCTATGAAAGGCCGATAATAGTGCTGACGACTAGGTAACTGTTTTACAAATAGAGGCAATGTTTACTGAGGAGAGATTGGTGACTGGGGCAGAATGGCAGTCAATGGGCTGCACTACAAATTAAAAGGTGGACAAAATCGTAAAATGATAAAAGAAAAAAAATGAAAAGGGTGAATAAGGTACTGAATGTGTGGATTTTGAATGTACACTGTAACCAAAACAGACAGCTGAAGTTGCAGCACAGTTGCAGATTGGCAGGTCTGAAGTTTCAGGCATCACTGAATCATGGCTGAAAGATTGCAGCTGGGCACTTAATGCCCAAGGAGACACATTCTGTCCAAGACACAGCCGGGAATGCAAAGAGGTCGTCTGAGCTCTGTTGGTAAAAATAGAATTAAGTCGTAAGAAAGAGATGACATCCAAGCAACAGACACAAAATGCTGGAAGAACTCAGCAGGCCGGGCAGCATCTATGGGAAACAATACAGATGACGTTTCGGGCCGAGTCCTTTCAGCAGTGACCTGGGGTCGCTCGGTGTTGCATCATTAAGGTCAGGGATACGGAAACGCTGGGGTAAAATCATCAGGTCAGAACTGTATACAAAACATGGAAATAGAAGCGTAGCCGAGGCTGACACTGACAGGGACTTAGAAGTCCTTGTGCAGGATTCACTGAAGGTTATTTTGCGTGTTCAAGCTGTGGTCAGGAAGTTCTGGGCCGCTTGTCTTGTAAAGGCTGCGAGGAGACTGGAGGCGGTTTAAAGGACGATAACGAAAATTCCTCCAGGATTAAAAGTCTTGTCATATGAAGAGCGTATGGTGGCTCTGGGCCTGTAATCAATGGAATTCAGAAGAATGAGGGGTGACCCCATTAAAATCTCTCGAATGGTGAAAAGGCCTGCGAGAGTGAATGTGGAAAGGATTTGTCCTGTACTGGGAGAGTCAAAGACCAGAGGATATTGCCTCAGGAGAGAAGGAGACCGTTTGAACCCGGAGTCATTCTTGTGAACCGCCTTTGAAGCTTCTCCAATGTCAGCTCATCCTTTCTTGGAAAAGGGTCTGGAAACTGCCCACAACGGTCCGAATGAAGCCTCAGCAGTGCCTTATAAAATCTTAACATTACATTCCTATTTATATATTAAAGACCTCCAGAAATGAATCCTAACATCACATTTATCTTCTTCACCACCGTCACGACCTGAAAGTTAACCTTAAAGGACTCTGCACGATGTCTACCTAAAGCCATTTGTACCAAATATATTTTAATTTTCTCTCACTTTAGATCCAGATTGTAGGTGGGCACGGCTCTGCAGATACCTTCCAGGTCATCATGGTGGACTGACGCCTGATCGATGTTCTGACGTTGTGCCCGAGACAGAGATCAAAGAAGATGGGGTGTCCAGTCGCCGAACCTCTCCCTTTCAGCACTGACCATCTCCTTGATCACCTGTCTCCGCTGCCATATATATCCACTCCAGAATACCCTACACCGGCTTCCCGTCACCGACAACCCCTTCCTACCTCAAAATACTCCCTGTCGCTGTCACACCCTCCCTCTCCTAAACTCCTCCCAACTCAGCCGCCTCTTTACTTCACTGCACTCTTCTCCCTCACTCCCAACCTCCCCGACACAGCTCTCTGTTTGCGTGGACCGCTCCATCACCAACAGTCCTCCACATCACTTTCCACAACCCAAGCCTCTCCTCCACAAATCTCCCCCTCTGTGTTCACCAGGATTTATGAGAAGGATGGGGAACAGTTGGGGCTGATTTTACTCCATTTTCCACCGGCTATCGGTCGCTCGGTACTGAGCCTCTCCACAGTTCTGTGTGGATAGGCCTGTCATGTGGTTCCTATCTTGTGCAAACTCTCCACCCCGTCTCCGCACACTCCGCGCCTCTCCTTCTTTCCTCTTCCCTCCACAGCAGAACGGTTCGCTGACACACAAACAATCTCTTGAGGCAGATACGCAATTCAGGATTTCTGGAACGGCTAAAGGTAGGGAGGTGGTGGGGAAGGGAGGAATGATAAGAGAGAGAGAAAAGGTGCGGGAGAGGGATGAGAGTGGGTAATGAGTTACACGGAGGGAGCGGGAGAGAAGGAGGCGTGAAAGTCTGGAGTCAGGGAGAGGGTTGTAGTGAAGAGGGCCGGGAGGAAGTAGGCAGGGGAAGGTTGAAGGATGAAAAAAGTGCTAGGATAGAAGGGGTGCGAGGAGGCGTGAGGAACGAAGGGGCAGAGAAAGTAATGAGGGAAATGGAGCGAGGAGGAGGGTAGGGAATTGGGAAAGGGAGAATGTGAGTGACGTTGGGTGTCCCGAGCGAAAAAGCTTCCATCCCCTTCACCGCCGTCGGAAAGTCGGAAGGAACGTGGGAAATCTCCAGAGAAACTGGGTTACGGCGATAGGGGTGCTGGAGAGGTAAAAAAAGGTTAGGGCAGGCAGATGGTGGAGAGGGGGGCGTGGGAGAGAGGAGGAGGGAGAGTGTTGGATGGTGGCTGGGAATGGGGAGAGGGTAGTATCTGCAATCGCACCCTATACACCACTGTGTGCACATACACAGACTCTCTCTCTCTCTCTCTCTCTCTCTCTCTCTCTCTCTCTCTCTCTCTCTCTCTCTCTCTCCCTCCCTCTCTCTCTCCTCTCTCTCTCTCTCTCTCTCTCTCTCTCTCTCTCTCTCTCTCTCTCTCTCTCTCTCTCTCTCTCTCTCCTCTCCCTCTCTCTCTCTCTCTCTCTCTCCCCCTCTCTCTCTCTCTCTCTCTCTCTCTCTCTCTCTCTCTCTCTCTCTCTCACTCTCTCTTTCTCTCTCTCCTTAAGATTAGGAGCGGGGGACGCAGGAGGCACAGACTATAAAGGATGCAAAATTAGATCTCCTATTACGAAACGAGTTAGGACAGGGGACGGAAGTGTGCGTAGGGGGACACTTTGGTTCCTGTGATAACAACGCCATTACTTTCAACGCGATCATGGATCAAGATACAATTTGTCCTTGCGTTGAGGTTCTAAACTGACAAAATGCCAAATTTGAAAAAAATATGAGGAGGGATCTAAAAGGCGTGGATTGGGACAGCTTGTTCTTCGGCAAGGATGTCGTAGGTAAGTGGGAGGCCGTCAAAGGGGAAATTTTGAGAGTGCAGAGTTTGCATGTTCCTGTCAGGGTGAATGGCAAAGTGAATAAGAATAAGGAACCTTGGTTCTCTAGGGATATTGGAATTCTGATAAAGAAGAAGAGAAAAATTTATGGCATATATAGGAAACGGAGCAAATAAGGTACTTGAAGCATCTAAAATGTGCAAAAAAAAAAACAAGAAAAAATCAGGAGGGCTGAAAGAAGACATGAGGTATCTTTGGCAGTCAGGGTGTTGGATGATCCAAAGAGTTTCTACAGGTATATTAAGAGCGAAAGGATAGTAAGGAATATACTTTGTCTTGAAGATCTTAAAGATCCGAGTGCTCGGTTATGTTTGGGAAAAAAAGAAATGGTGGAGGTCATAAATGTTTTTTTTTTGCGTCTCTATTTACAAAGGAAACTGGCATGGAGTCAATGGAAATAAGACAAACAAGTAGTGATTTCATGGAACCTTTACAGATTGAAGAGGAGGGGCTGCTTGCTATCTTGAGGCAAATCGGAGTAGATAAGTCCCCAAGACATGACAGGGTATTCCCTCGAAACTTGAAGGAGAATGGTGTTGAAATTGCAGGGGCCATGGCAGATATTTTAAAAATGTCGGTATCTACGGATTGGGTGACCGAGGATTAGAGGATAGCTCAAGTTATTCCGTTGTTTAAGAAATGCTCTAAAAGTAATCCTGGAATTTATAGGCCGCTACGCATGACGTCGGTAGTAGGTAAATTATTGGAATGTGTACTAAGAGGTAGTATCTACAAGAATTTAGATATACAGAGTCTTATTAGGGAGAGTCAACATGGCTTTGTGCGTGGTAAGTCATGTATAACAAATCTATCAGAGCTTTTCGAAGAGATTACCAGGAAAGTGGATGAAGGGAAAGCAGTGGATGTTCCATACATGGACTTCAGTAAGGCTTTAGACAAGTCCCACATGGGAGGTTAGTTAGGGAGATTCAGTCGCCAGGGATACATAGTGAGGTAGTAAATTGGATTAGACATTGGCTCAATGGGAGGAGTCAGAGAGTGGTAGTGGAGGATTGCTTCTCTGAGTGGAGGCCTGTGACTAGTGGTGTGCCACAGGGATCAGTACTGGGTCCATTGTTATTTGTCATCTATATCAATGATCTGGATGATACTGTGGTAAATTCGACCAGCAAATTTGTTGACGATATCAAGACTGGCGGTGTAGTGGACAGTGAAAATGCTTTCAGGATTTGAACAAGCTGAAGAAATATGCTGTAAAATGGCAGATGGTGTTTAATACAGACAAGTGTGTGGAATTGCTCTTTGGAAGGAAAAAAACAAGGTAGAGTATATAAGGTAAATGGTAGGGCACAGAGGAGTGTAATAGAACAGACGGATCTGAGAATACAGATATAAAATTTCCTAAAAGTGGCGTCACAGGTAGATAGGCTAGTAAAGAGAGCTTTTGGTACATTGGCCTTTATAAATCAAAGTATTGATTATAATAGCTGGAATGTTATGGTGAGGGTGTATAAAACATTGGTGAGGCCGAACATGGAGTATAGAGTGCCGTTTTGGTCAACGAATTACAGTAAGGGTATTAAAAAGGTTGAATGAGTGCAGAGAAGGTATACAAGGATGTTCCTGGGACTTGAGAAACAGTGTTGCATAGAAAGGTTGAATAGGTTAGGACTTTATTCCCTGGAGCGTAGAATAATGAGGAGAGATTTGGCGGAGGTACATAGAATTATGATGGGTGTAGTTAGAGTGAATGCAAGCAGGCTTTTTCCGCTGTGGCTAGGGGAGAAATAAAAAAAAAACAGAGGACATGGGTTAATGGTGAAAGGTCAGAAGGCATCGTTCTGTGCTGTAATATTCTATGGTTCCATAGTTCTCAGAAGAGAGAAGGAGTGGCTGAGAGTTGAGAGTGGGGAGTAAGGTACACGGAGGGAGCGGGAGAGAAGGAGGCCTGAAGGTGTGGAGTGAAGGAGTGAGCTGTAGAGAAGAGTGACAGGGCGGGAGTAGGCAGGGGAAAGGGAAAGATGAAAAGTGTGGCGGGATAGAAGGGGTGCGAGGGAGCGGGAGGAAGAAAGTGCAGAGAAAGGAGCGAGGGAGATGAGGCCAGGGGGAGTGTGGGGTATGCGGGAAAGGGAGAATGTAAGAGACGCTGGTTGTCCCGAGCGAAAAAATGTTACTCGGTTCTGAGCAACTCCACAGTTCTGTGTGGATAGGCCTGTCATGTGTTTCCTGTCTTGTGCAATTTCTCCAGCCCGTCCCAGCCCCCTCCACGCCGCCCTTTCCTTCCTCTTCCCTCCACAGCACAACGGTTCTCAGACAGACACACACACACAAACTCTGAGTCAGACACGCAATTCAAGACTTCTGTAACGGCGAAATGTAGATAAGTTGTGGGAAGGGGATAAATGGTGAGCGGGACAGAAAAAGACCGGGTGAGGTGTGAGAGTGAAGAATGAGGGAGGGAGCGGGACAGAAAGAGGGATGAGGGTCTGGGGTGAGGGAGAGGGCTGCCGCGAAGAGTGCCAGGGAGGAAGTAGGCAGTGGAAGGGCAAGATGAAAATTGTGGTGGGAGAAAAGTGGTGTGAAAGAGCGTGATGATGGAAGCTGCAGTGAAAGGAACGAGGGAGATGGGTCGAGGGGGCATGCGGGGAACGGGGGAAAATGGGAGACTGTGAAAGACGTTTGGTGTCCCGAGAGAAAGAACTTGCATCCCCTTCTCCACCGTCGGAAAGCCGGAAGGGACGTGGAAAATGTCCTGAGAACATGGGTGCGTTTGTGGGGGAAAATATCTCTTGGTCACGCCGATAGGGGTGTTGGAGGGGTAAAAGAGAATAGGGAAGGCCGTTGGGGAAGAGTGGAGAAGGGAGAATGTTGAAACTGGGTGGGAAAGAGGAGTGTCTCGCGCTCTCTCTCTCTCTCTCTCTCTTTCTCTCTGTCTCTCTCTCTCAAACACACACACAGACACACGCACACACACACACACACAGACACACAGACACACACACAGACACACACGCGCGCACACACACACACACACACACACACACACACACACACACACACACACACACGGAATCTCTGAGGCAGACACGCGTCAATAATTTGAAAACGGCTGAAGGCAGAGAGTTGGTGATGGTGGGAGGAATGATGAGAGAGAGAGCGAAGGATCGGGTGAGGAGTGAGAGTGGAGAGTGAGGGACAAGGGAGGTGAGGGATGGAGGGCAGGTGACATGGAGGGAGGAGCCATGGGAGCAGGAATGAGGAGCGGTGTGGAAGTGGAGAAGAAGGGGAAGCGTTAAACGCTGTGGAGGAGAGGTAGGGAAAGGGTGAAGGGAGATGAGGTGAACGAGTGGAAGGCGGGTAATGGAGAATCGGATAATGTGAATGACGGCTGGGTGTCCCGGTCCAAGAAGCAACTAACCCCTGGTAAGAGACGTGGAAATTGTAGGGAGAACAGTGTGCTGTGGGACAAAGTGTGTTACGATACTGTAATTGGGAAGTTGATGGCGATGGGGAGAGAGGGGGAGAAGGGTAAGGTGGGTGTGGGGGAGGGAAGAGAGTTGGAAGGTGGATTGGAAAGGACAAAGGGTGGTGGGTGTGGTGGTAGTAGAGGGAGTGAGATAGGGAAATGTAAGAGTAATGCAGGGAAAGGGGTGAAAAGAGGAAAGGGGGATGGGGAAGACGGAGAACGAGAGAGGGAGAGCGAGGGAAAGTGACAGACAGAATGCCATAGTATAGTGAACGGAGATATAGAGGACGTAGAAGACAAAGAACCCCTTTGGAGGGAGCGAGTTTGGAGAGGGACTGTTTTCTTCACTCGGAGGGAGGCGGCTCACTCATCTCGGTCTGTGCTGGGCGTGTTTCCTGCAGCCGCCGTTTCTCGCAGACAGACGGTCTGGTGCCTGCAGCCCTGGCGATGAGCAGTTGCATTGAGACCGTCCAGGACCCAGTGATGGACGGGTTGGGGCTGGGGTGACGATCTCCAGGACAGTAGAGTTTCTATGACACAAATATGAATATATTCCGCACTCCAGCCATCCCTCTGTAATCCCCTCCTTCCATTCCTTCACTCATTCTCTCTCTCCATTGTCTGCACTCTTCCCCAATTTGCTCTCGAAATCTGTCCTCCCCTTCTATTTCTCCGCTCCCGGACCTCTCATCCTTCTCGTCCTCCACCTCCCACACCAACAATCTCTCTCCTCCCTGCACATCCTCTTACTGCTCTCGGTCTCTCTCCATCAGGTATTGGTGGGCCACAATCCGCCTCCACGGGTTTCCTCTACCGACGGTTCCATCCCCTTCCTGATCTCGGAGACACGACACGATGGACGAGAACGAGACCATTGCGAGGAGGCATCTCGCAGGAACTGATTCACAGGCCCCTTCGGGAGGTGAGTGGGGCGGGAAGAGGGAGGGAGTTTCCCGCCGTTTCTATACCAGACAGTGAGCGCTGGGGCAGTGTGGACACTCTCTGTGCCTGACCCCCGAGAGGTTGGGAGGTTTGGTAGGCCGGCGCCGAGGGAGCGTTACGCTGTACTTTAAGCTAAGGATATCTGGTTTAACTGGCTGGGGAGAGCTTCACGCTGTCTCATACCCCCAGAGTGTGTGATGGGACGGTGTGGAGGGAGATTCACTCTGTGTCTGACCCTCGCTTTTCTGTCCCCAGATGAACCTGATGTATCGTACGTGGAACTTGATGTCACGTCCCTCTCGGCGCCCCGGGTTCGCAGAGATGAAGGTCAGTTTCATCTATGTTGGTTTGACGCTGTTTGGGTGACGTGTCCATTCCTGTCGACAGATATCAGGGCAAGGGTATAGTAAACCCCAGCGATTGCCTGGTGTAGAATAAGTCAGAAGGGACGCGTGGTGGAGATGATGAGACTGGATCTCAGTGAGGGTCGGTGTTGAGGGTGCGCGCTGGGAGGTACGGTGAGGATGGAGCGCCGTTGAAGCTGGTGGCAGTTTTTGGTGCGGATGTTGTTTCCGTGATGGTGGGTGTGGGTGGACAGCTGTGTGATGAGGTGAGGGTGGGTTGCTATAGGAGGAGAAAGGCATATCGAGGAGAGAGCACTCTGTGTGGGGGTGGTCACGAAGTACTGGGAGCGCCTTGGGAGGAGCCTGTGAAGAGCGATCCATCGGGGCGGGTCAATCGGTGCGGAATATTCTGGGAGTGGTGGTGAAGAAGGGGCGCAATTGAAGAGGCTTTTAGGAGTGGACGCTGATTAACATTTGAATGACTCCCTCCACCTTCTAATCCTCCTTCTCGTCTCTTTTTTCTTCCTCCCTCTCCTCCTCACCCTCCACCCCTCTCGTTCCCCTGTCCCGTCTCACAGTCCCCTCTCCTCTCAACCCTCTCCTCTTTTCCAGAACGCTTTAGCAGTCTCTTCGTCCGTCCCTTCCCATCACTCTGGCCACACTCTCGTAACCTCACCGTTTATCAATACTCTTCTCTCATTCCCCCTCTCTATCTCTCACGCTCCCCTCTCACTTCCCTCACATTCTCCATATCCGTACGCCTGCCCCTTTTCCCTACTCTCCCTCACTCTCCACTTCCCTCACAGCTCTCACTGTCTAAACTCACCGCTTTCATCTTCTCTTATTCCCGTTGTCTCCCTCGCTCTCGCCCACTCTATCTTTCCTCACTCTTTCACCTCCCTCTAAATCCAACCCTCCCCCTCTCTCCATCCTTCACTCTCTTCCTGTTCTCCCTGTCGCTGATTCTCCGGCCATCTCCGGCTCTTCTCTCTCCGCTCTACCCCTTCTCTCCCTCTCACTCATGCTGTCTTGCCTCTCTCTTCCCCTCTGTCTATCTCTGTCTCGCCTGCCTCTCTCTCCAACCTTTCTCCTTCACTCACTTTCCCATCTCTGCAATATCACTCAGATCTCTCCGTCCCCCCTCCAACGCCTTTCTCTCACCCCTCCCATACTTATTATCTCCTTCCTATTTTATTTCTCACATTTACCCGCCCTTTCCACCTATCTCTTCCCCCGTTCCCTCACCTTCTAGCCCTGCCTTATCTCTCCCCCTTACTTCACCCTCTCACTCAGCTGTCCTTCTCTGTCATCACTCCCTCCATTCTCTGCCGATCGCTGCTGCATCTATTTCCTTCTCTCTCATCATTCCTCGCTCTCTCTCTCAGACGACCTGACCTCCACCTACGCAGAGCTGAACTTTCCGAAAGACGAGCCCCTCATCAAAGAGGATGAGTCTCCTCCAATTGCCTCGGAACCCCGAAAGCTGCCAAACAGTGGCCAAACAGGTCAGAGTTCACATTACTGACGTCATTGTGGAGAAGGTCACAGGTTATACTCAGAAGTGCATGTGCGGTTATTTAATGATTCAAATTCATCTCCCTCAATCACCATTATCTGGCAGCTCGATCCACATTCAGACCATCACCGAGGTTGAAAGGTTTGTCACTAGGGGATCCAATCAAATTTATTTCCTTTCTAATCTGAGACCCTTGCGCTCTCGTACTCGATTCGGCTAGATGTGCTCCTTCGCCCTATTTGTGCCCCTCTCGGTTTCATACACATCTGTATGGTCCTCCGTACACTGTAAGTAATATCGGCCCGACCTGCCTGACCTCCAGTCCTGGGACCATCCTCGTAAACGTCCCTCTGCACTCTTTCCATCGAGCCCCATGGTGTCTTCTCCACAGCAGGACGATCGAACCTGAACCAAGCTCGGCCTCCAGTCCTGGGAACATCCTCGTAAACCTCCCTCTGTCCTCTTTCCATCGAGCCCCATGGTGTCTTCTCCACAGCAGGACGATCGAACCTGAACCAAGCTCGGCCTCCAGTCCTGGGAACATCCTCGTAAACCTCCCTCTGGCGTCTTTCCATCGAGCCCCATGGTGTCTTCTCCACAGCCGGACGGACAAACCTGAGCCAAGTGCGGCCTCCAGTCCTGGGAACATCCTCGTAAACCTTCCTCTGGCCTCTTTCCATCGAGCCCCATGGTGTCTTCTCCACAGCAGGACGAACAATCCTGAACGACCTGCTCCAAGTGCGGCGTCCCCGACGTCTTGAAGAACTGCAACGTGACCTCCCGTCTCCCGTACTTAGCGCGTATCAAGTCCAGCGTATCAAACGCCTTCTTCATCGTCCAGTTCACCTGTGACTCCATTAGCAAGGAACCGTGTGTCTGTATACCCGGGTCGCTCTGTTCTACCACACTCGCCAGTATCCGTTTCTAAACAACAAAATACAACTGCAGAAGCTGTTGATCAAACCATACGTAAACAACGCTGGAAGAACTCATCAGGCCAGGCAGCATTCCCGAGAAAAGAGTAGCCAACGTTTCGGACCGAGACCATTCATCAGAAATGGGAGAGAAGAGAGGGCCGAAGCCCAGTAATAGAGATAGAGGAGGGTGTAGGGCCTAGAGCCGCCAGCTGGAAAACCAATCTGAGGAAAGATAAGCGGGGGAGGGGAAAAGCATGAAAGAACTGTAGAGAGAACAAAGCAAATAGTTGAAAGCGGAAAGAGGCAGGGAGGGACCTGGGATAGGGGAAGGGGAACGGGGAGGGAATTACCGGAAATTGGAGAATTCAATGTTCATACCACCAGGCTGGAGTCTACCCAGACGGTAGATGAGGTGTTGCTCCTCCAACCTGAGTTTGGCCTCATCATGTCGGTGGAGGAGGCCATGTATGGACATACCTAGTTGGGAATGAGAGGCAGAGTTGAAGTGGGTGGCAACCGGGAGGTCCTGTCTATTGTGATGGACGGAGCGGAGGTGCTCGAAGAAGTGGTCCCCCAACAACTTCAACAGGAGCACCAACTCCGACCCCACCCAGCACAACTTTCCCTCTCTACCACTCTCAGCTTTTCGCAGGGATCGTTCCCTCCGCGACTACCTGGTCCACACGTCCCTCCCCACAGAACTCCCACCTGGCACTTATCCCTGCAAGCGCAAATGCTGCACCTGTCCCCACACCTCCCCTTTTACCACCATTCCGGGCCCCAGACAGTCCTTCCAGGTGATGCAGCAATTCAACTGCGAGTCTGCCGGAGTCTTCAGTAGCATCCGGGGTTCCCGGTGCGGCCGCCTCTACATCAACGAGACCCGACACAGATTGCGGGACCGCTTCGTCGAGCACCTCCGCTCCGTCCATCACAATGGACAGGATTTCCCGGTTGCCACCCACTTCAACTCTGCTTCACCTTCTCATTCCGATATGTCCACACACGGCCTCCTCTACTGCCATGATGAGGCCAAACTCAGATTGGAGGGGCAGCACCTCATATACGGTCTGGGTAGTCTCCAGCCTGGTGGTATGAACATTGAATTCTCCATTTTCTGGTAAATCCCTCCCGCTACCCCTTCCCCTATCCAAGGTTCCTCTCTACCTCTCTCCCCTTTAAACTTTCTGCTTCTTTATTTCTACAGTTCTTTAATGCTTACCCTCTCCCCCTTTATCTTTCCTTGGATTGGTTTTCCACCTGGCGCCTCTAGATCTTCCCCCTCCCCTATTTCTATTACTGGGATTCGGCCCTCACTTCCCCTCCCCCCCCCATTCCTGATGAAGGTTCCCGGCCCGTAACGTTGGCTACTCTTTTCTGACGGATGTTGCCTGGCCTGCTGAGTTCTTCCAGCGTTGAGAACGTATTCTCAGTGTCCGTGTCTACCTGTGACTCCACTTGCAGGGAATGGTATACCTGTACCTCTGGGTGTCTCTGTCGTTCAACACACCCCAGGGTCCCTGTCTGCCCGTGATCCCACTTTCAACGAACCTTCTCCCTGTACCCCTTGGTCCCTCTTCGACAAGACTCCCAAAGGTTCCTGACTAACTTCGACTACACTTCCAGGGAATTTCGTACCCGTATCACTGGGTCGTTGTAAACCTTCTCTGCACTCTTTCAGTCTTATTAATACCCTTCATATCAATAGAACTTCCTGTAAATATAATAGATTTTTTAATGTTTGGGTCGCCTCCGTTCTTACCAGCCCACTCACCCCATTTTTATTCATGTCATGAACCCGCGTCTCTGTTATTGTGATGCGCTGTGCTAATCACTGCGTTACCGTACCGCACTCCTGCCTGGCGCAGGCACAAAACAAAGAAAGACAATGATTCCACGAATATCCCCACAACATGTTAGTCCAGCAGTACAGTCATATATCCCATGTGTGAAAAAAATTACAAAGCTTGCAAACAATAATACATTTGTGAAAAATAGAAACCTCTGGATCAAAACGGCCGTTTCCCCGTGGATCCCATGTATCATGATCTCTCTGGGTAAGGCTCCCCTGAGGGATATGGTCAAACCCCCCAGTGAAGTTCACGTCGGCAACATTCACGACTACAGCTTCATCGATTACCTTCGAGAGAGAGAATAAAATGACTCTCGATTAAGTTAGACATTAGACAGACTTTGCCAGCACAAGGAATTTGGGCTGCGAACAAGGACGGCTGTAAGTAGATTTGATTGAGGGAGGGAGGGTGGAAGGAGAGAGCGCCGATGGTGGGTGCAACGGATCCCAGAGCGGGTCACTGCTGAATTCACACACACGCTGAATGTTCTCTCCACAGGTCCACATAAACGGGAGTCGAAAGAGAACATCGGAAATACACCGTACCGGAGGATCTGCCTATTCTGTCTCGTTGCATCCGCCCTCATCGCGATAGTGGCCGGGCTCTCGATCTATGGTGAGTCGAACGGGCTTCGGATGGAGTCAGAACATAAACTAACAGAGTGGAATGATGAGGTAGCGTAAAACTTCGGAGTGATGCCGACACCATCCTCAACGTCACACCGACACACACATCACCGTGACAAAGACACACCCCTTAACCGTGACAATAATACCGTACGTAATACCGTACGTAATACCGTACGTAATACCGTACCGTACCGTACCGTAACACAATCCAGTCTCACAGTGAAACCGAGATACCATTCACAATAACACCAACAATACCTTCACCGTAACACTGACACGCCTCTGTACGCGACACAGATACACCCCTAACCGTGACACGAACACAGCCCTCACAGTGACACAGACATGACACTCACAATGACAACAACATACCCCTCACAGTAAGATCGACATACCTCTGTCCGTGCTACTGATACACTACTCAAGGCGACACCAGAACACAACTCTGAGAGACACTGACACGCCCTTGAAAGTGACACTGTGTCACCACTCACTTTGAAACGTACACGCTTTTCAACATGAACCGTACCGCACCGTGACAATATCTCAGAAATCACTGTTAACGATAAAAGTGGTTCACCATCTCTCTCAGTGTTACAGATACGTCAGTCTCAAATCACCTCCAACCGAAACCAACAGATACTCTGCCAATTCCTGAAAACTAGTAGAGGTGAGGCAACAACGGACTCCTACCTGCCTCGGCATCACAGGGTGGGGCCCCGGACGGTCCGAAACAACACCACTGAGATCAGACACTGAGTGAAGCTCCGTCCACACCGTCCCAACACAGACGTGTGTGATGTGACTGTGTGGAGGGAGATTCACTCTGTGTCTGACCCGGGAATGCGTGATGCGAGGGCGCGGAGATAACTTGACTGTGATTCTGAGACTAATTGAGCAATTAGATGGCGAATCGAGACCTTCCATCTTATTCTGATTGCCTCCTTGTCTGAGTAACCTGAGATTGTGAAGTGAGCATCTTACAGCGTTTTGACCATCGGAGTTTGTGATGTAATGTTGTGCAGTCATTTTATGTTGCATCTGACTGCGGGGCTGTGTGATGGGTCGATGTGCTGGGAATTCACTTTACTTGATCCTGATTTCCAGAGCAATCGTGTTCCCAGGACTGGATCAAAAATGAAGACCGCTGTTATTTCATATCCACGTTGGAAACATCTTACGATGGAGCGAAGAAAAATTGTTCAAACTTTGATGCAAGATTGCTGGAAATAAATTCAAAGGAGGAGGAGGTATGTTTCACACCGAGAGGGCCATTTTTCGCAACAATCTCAAACGTGCCGGATCAAGCACAGAGTGAATTTCCCTCCACACTGTCCCCTCACACACACCCGGAGTCAGATATACAGTGAATCTCACACCACACCGTCCCGTCACACACACCCGGAGTCAGACGCAGAGTGAATGTACGTCCACACAGTCCGTTCACACATTCCCGGTGTTAGGCAGCGTGAATCTCCCTCAACACTGTCCCCTAACACATACCCTGAGTCAGACAGAGTGTATCTCCCTCCACACCGTGACATCAGACACTCCCGGGGTCAGGCACAGAGTGAATCTCCCGCCACACCGTCCCGTCACGCTCGCCCGGGGTCAGACACAGAGTGAATCTCCCTCCACACCGTCCCATCACACCCTCCCGGGGTCAGACACAGACCGAATCTCCCTCCACACCGTTCCATCACACACTCCCTAGGTCAGACACAGAGTGAATCTCCCTCCACACCATCCCATCACACACTCCCGGGGTCAGACACAGACCGAATCTCCCTCCACACCGTTCCATCACACACTCCCTAGGTCAGACACAGAGTGAATCTCCCTCCACACCATCCCATCACACACTCCCGGGGTCAGACACAGAGTGAATCTCCCTCCACACCGTTCCATCACACATTCCCTGGGTCAGACACAGAGTGAATCTCCCTCCACACCGTTCCATCACACACTCCCTGGGACAAACACAGAGTGAATCTCCCTCCACACTGTCCCATCACACACTCCCGGGGTCAGACACAGAGTGAATCTCCCTCCACACTGTCCCATCACACACTCCCGGGGTCAGACACAGAGTGAATCTCCCTCCACACCGTTCCATCACACACTCCCTGGGACAAACACAGAGTGAATCTCCCTCCACACTGTCCCATCACACTCTCCCGGTGTGAGACACATAGTGAGGTTTTCTTCATACCGTCGCTTCAAATTTTCCTTAGTTCAGCCACACAGTGAACCTCCACTTTCCCATCCCACGCTAACGGCATCAGACACAAAGCAAATTGAACACCACACCGTCCCATCAACAAAATCCCCACGAAGAGGCATTGTGTGAAGCTCCTTCCACATCGGCCAATGACGACCTGGCAGTGTCAGGTACAGGGTGAAGCTACCTCTGCATAATACCGTCACACAGTCCCTGGTGCACATCTGAGTGAAGCTCCCTCCAAACCCTCCCACCACACGTCATCCCATCTCACAATCTCGGAGTGAGTCACCGACTGAAGATCCCGTACAAACACGCTGGAGGAACTCTGCAGATCGGGCAGCATCCGTGGAAACGAGCTGTCACATTTCCGGGCCGAGACCATTCCGCAGAACTGAAGAGGGAGAGTGCAGGGGCCCTGTAAGGAAGGTGGGGGGGGTGGAGGGTGGGAAGCTGCCAGGTGAAAAACAAAACAGAGGAAAGATCAAGTGGTGGGGCAAGGGAAGCAGGGAGTGGATAGGCAGGAAAGTTGAAGAAGGAATGTAAGGGGAAAGCACTATAAGTAGTAGAAGACAGAACCCTGAGAGAGGTGATAGGCAGTTGGAAAAGGAGGCAGAGTGAAAGTGGGATGGGGGAAGGGAGAGGGAGGGAATTACCGGAAGTTCGAAAATTCCATGATCATACCAAAGGGCTGGTGATTACCCAGACGGTAGATGAGCTGTTGTTCCTCCAACCTGAGTTTGGCCTCATCATGGCAATCGAGGAGGCCATGTATGGTCACGTCCGAATGGAAATGTGAAGGGGAGGTGAAGTTGGTGGCAAATGGGAGATCCCGTCAGTTGTGGCGGACAGAGCGGAGGTGCTCGACGAAGCGGTCCCCTAATCTGCGTCGGGTCCCGCCGCTGTAGATAAGGCCGCACCGGGAACACCGGATGCAATCGATGACGGCAACAGACTCACAAGTGAGGTGTTGCCTCACCTGGAAGGACTGTCTGGGGCCCTGAATGGTGGTAAGACAGGAGGTGTTGTGACAAGTGCAGCACCTGCACTTGCAAGGATAAGTGCCAGGTGGGAGATCTGTGGGGAGGGACGTGTGGACCAGGCAGTCGCGGAGGGACCGATCCCTGCGAACAGCAGAGAGCGGTACAGAGGGAAAGACGTCCTTAGAGGTGGGGTCCTGTTGAAGGTGGTGGAAGTTGCTGAGGATAATATGTTGGATCCGGAGGCTGGTGGGTTGGTAGGTGAGGACAAGGGGAATACAGTCCTTGTTGTAGTGACGGGAGGATGGGGTGAGGATCGAAGTGCGGGAAATGGAGGAGATGCGGGTGAGGACATCATTGATGACGGCAGAAGGGAAACCACGGTTCTTAAAGAAAGAGGATATTTGGTATGTTCTGGGACGGAAAGCGTCCTCTAGGGAGCAGATGCGGTGGAGTCGGAGGGACTGGGAATAGGGAATAGCATTTTTACATTTGGCAGGGTAGGAATCGGTATAATCAAGGTAGTTATGGGAGTCATTGGGATTATAGAAGATGCCTGTGGACAGTCTGTCTCCAGAGATATACCCTGAGTGAAACTCTCTCCACACCGTTCGATCACACGCTCCCGGGTTCATGCAGCGTGAATCTTCCACTGCACCTTCGCATTACACACTCCCGAGGTCAGGCAGGGAGTGGCCATGCCTCTGCACCATCCCATTACACACTTCAGGGATCATTCACAGAGTGAATCTTACTCCACACCGCCCCCTCACACACTCGATGTATCAGACACAGACTGAAGCTTCCTCGCTTCCTCAACATCCTCCCATCACACTCTCAGTGTCAGACGCAGAGTGAAGCTCCTCCACACCGTCCCATCACCCACTCCCGGGGTCTGACACGGAGTGAGTCTCCCTTCACACCTTCCCATCACACACTCCCGGGGTCAGACACAGAGTGAATCGCCCTCCACACTGTCCCATCTCACACTCCCGGGGTCAAACACAGAGTGAAATCACTCCACACCGTCCCATCACACACTCCCGGGGTCAGACACAAAGTGAATCTCCCTCCGCACCGCCCCTTCACACACTCAGAAGGTCAGATGCAGAGTGAAGATCCCTCTCTCTCTAGACCCATATTCCTCACACTGCCAGATTCAGGCATTAAGCGAGGGTCATTCTTAACATTAATAAAATAAGTTTCATTTCGCAGAATGTTGTTTCAAACGCTCTCGTTCATCAAGACAGAACATATTGGATTGCAAAATGCGCACACGGGTGAGATTCGGAATTTTACTGGCCTGTGGCTTGGGACGGCGTCAGTGGGATGCGTTTGGAGACACACTGGGACTGTGGGAAATGAGGGGCTCACAGTCGTAGATCAGATTCTGACACGGGGCTGTGGGGTAGAGTGAGTGGCGGTGGCGTTAGTTTGGGGAACAATACGTTTCTGTGGGGATATACCGGGTAAGCGGGTTTAGTTTGGAGACCGACACGGGGCTGTGTTAAAAGTGCGATGCAGTGGCGTTAGTTTGATGAATGTCTCGGGTGACCTCCTGGAGCTGTTTCGACCCTGTTGAAATTGTTTATCCTTCTTTGATAGGGAAGCGGTTTCCAGTCTTATGTACAAGCATTACAGTGGAACGTCCGCCTGCGGTAACTGCGACTCGAAACAATGGAGGGACCTTTGCAATGGTCAACACCATTTCATCTTCGAGAAGTCTGAACATTTGTTCAAGCATATTCCCGAAAAGATCCAGGATCTCTGTCAACAGTCCCTAAGAACAACTTGAATCACATTACAATCCGTTTTGCTCCCCCGTCTCTCTGCACCACTCTTATCCTCACAGTCCCTTTACTCCCACTCTGTCCCTCCCCCAACCATTCTCCTACACAACTCGCATATCCTTCCCCCCAACACTCTCCTACATTCATTTTTCTCCACCAATCTCCTTCTTTCTCGCCATCTATCCCACTCTTCTCTCCCTCTGCACCGTTCTCCACACCCCCTTCTCTGTTACCTATCTCCCTCTTCTCCACCCACTCTCACCACACTCTTGGGCACTCTATTCCACATATTCCTCACCCTGGGGTAAACGACTGGGCGCATTCACTCTATCTATGCCCCTCGAGGTTTTATACCCTATAATGTCACCCTTGCTCCCCAAAGAATAAACTCCTCACGCCAGCCCGGTTTCCACAACTCAGCCACGCGAATCCCGGCAACATCCTCTTAATCTCCCTCTGCACTCTTTCCAGCTCATCTTTCCTACAGCAGGGCGACCAGAACCGAACACAGTACTCCAGGTGTCGGTTCACCGATGTCTTGTACAACTGCAATGTGACCTCCCGACTCCTGTACTCAGAGAGGACCAGCGTGCCACATGTCCTGTCTATCTGCATCGCGTGTTTGTCATGGGAATCATCATCTGATTTATTGTCTGTGACTTACCCCACCGTAGAGCTGATCATTTGTACAATCAGTACTGTGCAAAGATGTAAATTTAATGTGTTCCAAAAATTAATAAATACATCAAATTGGGGAATATCGAGCGTGCTGATGGATTTAGTAATCTAATGGTGGAAAGTTAGTATCTTGTTTCAAATGGTTGACTGCGGGTCGCCAGGCTCCTGTACCTCCTCCCCGATGGCACGAATGATGGCAGGGCATTTCCCGGGTGGTGAGGGTCCTCAGTAATGGATGCGGTCCCTGATGAAGATGTCCTCGTTGGAGGGGAGGGTAGTGCCTGTGATGGAGTTGGCTCTATCTGGAACCCTTTGCACCCTCTGGCGACCCTGTGCGTTGCAGCCTCCACACCAGGCGGCGATGCGACAAACCAGAATGCTCTCCGCCGTACATCAGGAGGAACTCGCGAGTTTTCAGTGACAGACCACATCTCCTCAAACTCCTGACGATGTAATCCCTTCTGTAAAGAGAGAGATTTGGACGGTGGTGATGGTACGTGCAGAGTCAGGTCTAGAATACACTCATACTCAGATTGGAAATTACCAAGACTAGAGTAAATAAATCCAAAGATGAAATGAAACTCTTACGGTTGTGCACTGAGTGCTCAACACGAGTCTTTTAACTACAGACATTCCACTGAGGAATGTGTAGGCAATGAATGGCAGTCTGAGTCTCAAATGGAAAGTAACAGCTCTCCATACTCCAGGGAATGGGACTGCCGAACTTGGATGCACGTTCCCTTGTCGGTTAAACAGCATGCTGTTCCGGAAAGCCATCACGGCCGCAGTCTAGGTAGTCATGCTCAGGACTGCCTCGAACAAATTGATTGTGCAAGATAAAGTCCTCCATGATAACTGCTATTCCATTCTTACAAGTTTCAGATATTCCTCTGTGTCCTGCCTGTGACACTGTATGATATTATTCGCTGATCAATTGACAAAACACACCAGTGATATTTTTCCCACTAATTATGTTATCTCTCACAATCGCCCTGATCTCATCCATAATTAAGAACGCTACCCGCCCTCTTTGACCTTCTGCCTATCGCTCTGTATTAACCGATATAACCTGGATATTTAATTTGCTATCCTCTCCACCCAAATGCCACGTCTCTATAATGGCCACTGAATCATTCACATTTGCACTGATTTGTGCCATAAGTTCATTGACCTTATTTGGATAACTACAAACTTTCAGATAAAGTGATTTTACACTCATTGTGCTTTTGAAATCATATCAAATTTCTCTCCTTACACTTGAAGCTTCTTAAACTCTTACGTTTCTCTTATAATCATATAACAAAGACCGCACGCTTACACTCACCTAGTCCCACTCGCCCGCACTCAACCCATAACCCTCCATTCATTTCCTGTCCATAGAGCTGTCCAATTTTACTTAAATGACAATACCGAAACTGCCTCTACTACTTCTACTGGAAGCTCATTCCACACAGCGACAACTCTCTGAGTAAAGAAATTCCCCCTCGTGTTACCCTTAAACGTTTGCCCTCTAACTCTCAAATCATGTCCTCTTGTTTGCATTTCCCCTACTCTCAATCGAAAAAGCCTATCCACGTCAACTCGATCTATTCCCTCATTATTTTAAATTCCTTTATCATGTCTGCTCTCAACATTCTACGCTCCAAAGAATAAAGAACTAGTTTTTTTCAGCCTTTTCCTGTAACTTCGGTTTCCCTGTTACTTGGAAATTCAGGAGGAGTTTAATGAGGTGTCACACAAGAGGCTCCTAAACAAGACAGAATCCTGTGGGGTTCCGGGGAGGATACTGCCATGGATAGAGGAATGGCTGCAGTCAGGAGTCAGCGAGAGGGAATAACAGTGGCCTTTTCTGTTTACCTGCCGGTGACTAGTGGTGTTCCTCAGCTGTCAGTATTCAAACCACTATTTTCACATTGTTTGACAATTATTTGGATAATGATTTGGACGCTTTCTTGCAAAATTTGTGGATGATACAAAGATAGGTGAAGCGGTAGGTAGTACTGAGGAAGCAAAGCTATTGCAACAGGACATAGACATACTGGGAAAATGGGAAGAAAGTGCCGTATGGAATACGGTGTTGGGAAATGTATGATCATGCCCTTTGGGAAAAGGAGCAATGGGTAAGAATATTATACAATTGTGGAGTCCCTCTGCACGAGGGACTTAGAATCCCTTGTTCAGGACTCCAAAAAGTTTAATTTATTGGATGAATCTGGGGTAAGAAGGCAGAAGCTATGCTGACGTTTACTTCAAGGGGAAACGAATAAAAAATACAAGGAGATAACGGGGAGGGTATATAAGGCAACAACAAGGCCGCACTTGGAGTATTGGCAACAGATTTGGGCCCCACATCGCAGAAAGGACGTGTTGTCGGCGTAAAGAGTCCAGACGAGTTTCAAGAAGATAATTCTGGAAATGAAGGGGTTAACCTATGAGGAGCGTTCGGCTACTTTAGTCCTGTAACTACTGGAATTTAGAAGAATGCGTGATGATCTTGTTGAGACTACCGAAGTTTGAAAGGACGAGACAGGGTCGATGTGGAAAGGATGTATCCTTTGCTGGGAATGTCCAGAGCTAGAAGGCGCATACACAGAATTGCGGAGCGACATGTTAGAATAGAAGCAAAGAGGGTATTTGTATCCAGAGAGAAGCGAATAGGCGGAGTGCTCTACCACAAGCCATTTGACAGTTTTCTGATTGGTCAGGGCATCTAGTTATATTGCGAGGCGTATGGGATTATCTGTGGTCCGGGATCAGCCATGAACGGAATAGCAAAGCAGTTTCGGTGGGTTGAATGGCCTAATGTTTAGCATATGTCTTCTGGTGGTGTGATTTCCAATTTCAGCAAATCCATTTTATATAAGGACACCAACGTTGCTCATAATGACACACATGAACCCTCTGCATTGCCTTGTAAAACTTAAATAAATACATCTCCACTCTTATATTCTCGTCATGTGGAAGTGAATGCGAAAATTGCATTCGCCTTCTTAGCTACCGACTCCCCCTATAAATTAACCTTGAGGGACTCCATCAGGACTTCCAAATCCCTTTGCGCCGTCGATCGTAGATTTTCTTTCAGAAAATAGTCTATACTTTTATGTCTTCTAGTAATTTGCATGACCATACACTTCCAGGCACTGTATTCCATCTGCCCTTACTTTGCCTATTTTACCTTTCTGTGTAAGACCTGCAGCCTCTCTGCTAATTCAATAGTACCTGTACCTGATCGGAAATGTTATGACCGATCTGCACGGACTGTGGTTTCACGATGAGGAAATCAGACGTTATTTTGCAGAGGGGGGTGCAACGGCTGAGAATTTGGAGCTTGTTGCAGAGAACTGAGGAAATGATTGTGCTGAACGCTGAGCTGTTGCCAAGAAACCGCAGCTTGACTTATCATTGCTGTTGTCCAGATGGTCCCAGGCCCAGAGCAGAACAAGTCAAATGGTGATACTTGTGGGTATCAAAGCCATGAATAGGACGTATGAGGAGGGAGTACAGGGAGTTAGGTTCTAAGTTAAAGGGCAGGATGTCCGGGGTATTGATCTCCGGATTGCTCCTCATGCCGCGCACTAGTGAGCCCAGAACCAGGAAAACTGTACAGTTGTCAGTCACCGGCTCGAACCAGTTGCAGAGGGATGTGAGCCCGATTGCCAGAACAGATTATGGAGAATTTGTGGAGGCAGATGGTTGTGACACCTCAGACGATGTTCGGAATCATATGGTTGAACAGAGTGCAACTCGTGTCCGGAGCTGTACAGATTCCAATGTGAAAAAAAAACATGTAGGGAGCCGATAATAGTGCTGGCGATGAGGTAACTGGTTTACGAACAGAGGCAATGTGTGGTAAGGAGAGCCTATTGATTGGAGCAAATGGCAGTAAATCGGCTGAGCTGCAACGTATAAGGTGGACAATATCGAAAAGGATGAATACAGGTCAGAATTTGTTGAATTTGAATGCGCACTCTAACTAAAACACAAAACTGAACTTGCAGCACATGTGCAGGCAGACACGTCCGTTGTTACAGGCATCACTGTATCATGGCTGAAAGATTTAGCTGGGTGCTTAATGTCCAAGAATACACATTCTGTCGGAGGCCCAGGCCGGGAATGCAGAGAGGCGTCTGAGCTCTGTTGGTAAAAACGGAATTAAGTCTATACTTTCATTTCGTCTGTTAATTTGCATGGCCATACACTTCCAGGCACTGTATTCCATCTGCCCTTACTTTTCCCATTTTCATTCACATTATAAGGATTGCAGCCTCTCTGCTAATTCAACACAACCTGTAGATCGGAAATGTTATGACCGATCTGCACGGACTGTGGTTTCACGATGAGGAAATCAAACGTTATTTTGCAGAGGGAGATGCAACGGCTCAGAATTTGGAGCTTGTTGCTGAGAACGGAGGAAATGACTGTGCTGAACGCTGAGCTGTTGCCAACAAACCGCAGCTTGACTTATCATTGCTATTGTCCAGATAGTCCCAGGCCCAGAGCAGAACAAGTCAAATGGTGATCCTTGTGGGTATCAATGCCATGAATAGGACGTATGAGGAGGGAGTACAGGGAGTTAGGTTCTAGTTTAAAGGGCAGGATGTCCGGGGTATTGATCTCAGGATTGTTCCTCATGCCGCGCGCTAGTGAGCCCAGAAACAGAAAAACTGTACAGTGGACAGTCCCCGGTTCGAACCAGTTGCGGAGGGATGTGAGCCAGATTGCCGGAACAGATTATGGAGAATTTGTGGAGGCAGATGGCTGTAACACCTCAGACGATGTTCGGAATCATATGACTGAACTCAAGGCAACTCGTGTCCTGAGCTGTATAGATTCCAATGTGAAAAAAAACATGTAGGGAGCCGATAATAGTGCTGGCGATGAGGTAACTGGTTTACGAGCAGAGGCAATATGTGGTAAGGAGAGCCCTTTGATCGGTGGAAATGGCAGTTAATCGGATGGGCTGCAACGTATTAGGTGAACAATATCGAAAAGGATGAATACAGGTCAGAAGGTGTTGAATTTGAATGCGCATTCTAACTAAAACACAAAGATGAACTTGCAGCACATGTGCAGGCAGGCACGTACGATGTTACAGGCATCACTGAATCATGGCTGAAAGATTTAGCTGGGTGCTTAATGTCCAAGAATACACATTCTGCCAAAGACGCAGGCCGGGATTGCAGAGAAGGCGTCTGAACTCTGTTGGTAAAAATGGAATTAAGTCGTAAGAAAGAGATGACATCCATGCAGCAGGCACACTACTGGAAGAACTCAGCAGGCCGGGCAGCATCTATGGGAAAGAATACAGACGACGTTTCGGGCCGAGTCCATTCATCAGTGACCTAGGCTCGCTTGGTGTTGAATCATTGAGGGCAGGGATACTGAAATGCTCGGGTAAAAATATCTGATCTGAATTGTATACAAACACACAAACAGTGGTAAGGATCTGGCCTCCAAAGCATAAAGGGATGCAGAAAACACATGCCAAAAGGGCAATGCTGCAATCGACATGGGGGAACTACAATATGTAAGTAAATTGGGAAAATCAGCTTGGTGCTGCATTCCAGGTGGGGTAGTTCTGGACAGCCTACGGTTTAGCTTTTCAGAGCAGCCCGTGGTTGAACCCAACTGGGGATCAGCTATTCTGGACGGGATGTTGATCTGATTAGAGAGCTTGAGGAAGAAGGACCCTCAGGGTCAAGTGCCTCCCTTTCTAATGACATTTCAAATATTTCTGTCAGAGCCCCTGATATACCTACACTAGCATCCCTTAATGTCCTTGGGTATATCCTGTTAGGACTTGGAGACTAATCCACTTTTATATTCTTTAAAAGCGCCAGTACCTCCTCTTCTTTAATCATCATAGTTTCCGTAACTACCTTACTCATTTCTCTTACCTTACACAATTCAATATGCTCTCCTTCGTGAAAGCCGAAGAAAATAAATTGTTCAAATTCTCCCCCATCTCTTTTGGCTCCACACATACCTGTCCACTCTGATTCTCTAAGGGACCAATTTTATTCCTCACTATCCTTCTGCTATTAACATAACCGTAGAAACCCTCTGGAATCAATTCACCTGACCTGCCAAAGCAAACTCATATCTTACTTCTGTTTTTCTAATTTCATTCTTAAGATTCTAATTATATTCTTTACATTCCTAGAGCACTTCATTTACTCCATACTGCCTATATGTATTGTAGATATCCCTCTTTTTCCGAACCAAGTTTCCAATATCCCTTGAAAACCATGGATCTCATAACTTTTTAACCTTTCCTTTCAAACTAACATAAAAATAAAGACTATGATTAATGCCGAGAATCGAAAACTGTTTACGGGAGAGTGTGATGGGATGGTGTGGAGGGGGATTCACTCTGTGTTTAACCCTGGGAGTGTGTGATGGGACAGTGTGAAGAGATATTCGCTCTGTATCTGACCATGGAAGTGTGTGATCGGAGTGTATGGAGGAAGGTTCACTGTGTGTCTGATCGCGGGACTGTGCGATGGGACGGTGTGGAGGGTGTTTCATTCTGCTCGAGTTATTTGACATTTCTTTATTCCTGATTTCCAGAGCAAACGTGTTCCCCGAACTGGATCAGAAATAAGGACCGCTGTTATTTCATATCCACCTTCTACGGATCTTAAGATGGAGCAAAGCACTATTGTACACGCTTTGATTCAAGACTCCTTGAAATAAATTCAAATGATGAAGCGGTGTGTCCGACACCACTGTATGATTCCACACAAACACACGTCCGTCTTCCACACTGGGGGGGTTAGAGACACTACTTGAAGCTCTCTGCTCTCTTCTATCACACACTCCCGGGGTCAGACACTCAGTGAATCTCCCTCCACACTGTCTCATCACACACTCCCGGTGTCAGATACAGAGTGAACCGCCCTCCACACCGTCCCATCACACACTCCCGGGGTCAGATACAGAGTGAATCTCCCTCCACACCGTCCCATCACACACTCCCGGGGTCAGACACAGAGTGAATCTTCCTCCACACCGTCCAATCACACACTCCCGGGGTCAGACACAGAGTGAATCTCCCTCCACACCTTCCCATCACACACTCCCGGGGTCAGCCCGAGAGTGAATCTTCCTCCACACTGTCCCATCACACTCTCCCGGGGTCATTCACAGAGGGATTCTCCCTCCACACCGCCCAATCACACAGTCCCTTGGTCAGACACAGAGTGAATCTCCCTCCACGCCGTCCAATCACACAATCCCGGGGTCAGACACAGAGTGATTCTCCCTCCACACTGTCCCATTACACTCTCCCGGGTTCAGACACAGTCTTTATCTCTTCGCACTCCGTCCCTTCTCACGCACCCGGGTACATTCACTGAGAGACTCTCCTTCCACGCATTTATTGACGATGCTTCATTTCACAGCGTTTTATTTACAACTCTATTCACAACCGTTACCGAACATATAGGATCGGAAAATGTGTAGACCGGTGAGTGTTGGACTGGCGCATGCCTGTGGTGTTGGCGTGGGTCAGTGGGATCTATCTGGGGAATAACACGGGACTGTGATGTAGGATTGGGGCAATGGGAATAGTTTGGGGATTAATTCATGGCTCTGGGGAGGGTGCAAGACAGTGTTGTTGGTACCACTGTACTGACACGGGGCTGAGGAGAGTGAGTGTGTCAGTCGGATTTGTTACTGTCGGGAAGTGCGATTTATTTGAGGACCGGACACCCGTTTGCAGGAGAGTATGCGAAGGTGGGAATCGTTGGTGGACTGACACAGGCCTCAGGAGGGAATGTGGGCACATTTAATATTTGGGAGTCTGACACGGGGCTGTATGCGTGCGTTATTTATATTTTTACTGTCTTGTGTAATTGTTTAATCCTCTTTGACAGGACAGTGGAATCTAATCTCCTGTGTACGGTGAAAGATAGAAAACACACCGGCACTCGGTATAAATCGTACGGAAGGAATTACAAATGTAATGATAGACACTATTTCATCTGCGAGAAGTCTGCACCTTTGTTCCCGGATGTTCTTGAAAAGATACTTGATCTCTGTCAAGAGCCCGTGGGTCCGACTTCCATCAAGTGACCACCCGTATTTCGCCGCCATCTCTCCCCAACTCTCACTCCCCTATCCTCTCCCAATCTGCCAACCTCTCTGACTCATTCTCCTCGCCCACCCTTGTCCCCATTCTCTCCCCTGCTCTCCTTCGCAACTCTCTATCCCCAAATATCCCGCTGCTTATCGCCATCTCCCACTCTATTTCTCCTTTCCCTACGCCGTCCTTATCATACTCACGTCCTTTCCGCTCTCCCTTCTCTTTCCAGCCTATCTTTCCCTACTCTCTGCACACCCACTCTCATCTTCATTCTGTGCCCTCTGGTTATTGATTACTCCAACCTTGGGGAAACATTCTGTGCACATTCACCTTATCTGTGCCCCTAGTGGATATATACGCACCTGCCAGGTCATCTCTACCCTCCAAAGGAATAAAGTCACATCTTTCCTTACTTCTCTCATAACTCAGTCTATCTAGTACTGGAAACAACCTCGACAATCTCCCTCTGCACTCCTTCCAGCGCAGTGGCATCTTTTCCACAGCAGTGGGACCAAAACGCAAGCACGAACGTCTTGTACAATTGCAACGTGTCCTGGTGAATCCAGTGCTCAGCGCCCTGAGTGATGACGGTCCGGGTGCCGAATCCCCTGTCTAACGGTGTCGCTTGTTGTCCACCATAATCACCGCCTGATTTATTATCTGAGACTGGTAGATAACCGGTAATTTGTTTATTTGCAGCATCATTATCATTAAAGTGCTCAAATATAAGATTAAAGTCAATAAAAAAGAAATTCTAAATACTGCAAGAAGGTGAATATTAAGTCAGTGTTTACGTGTCGAGGAAGCGCTCGCAATTTGATGACGGAGGGGAAGCAAATCATTTAATTCGTTGAATATCGGTCATCAGGCTCCTGTATCCCCTCCTGGACGGTACTAGTGAGCACAGGGCAGTTCCCGGGTGGCGGGGGTCCTCAATGATGGATGTGATCTTCTCGATGTATCGCCACATGCAGATGTCCACTTTGGCTGGAAGGGTTGTGCTCGTCATGGGTCCGTAACCCTCTGCAGCCACCGGCGACCCTGGGTGTTGCCGCCTCCACACGAGGCGGGCATGCGACACGCCAGAAAGATCTCCACCGCTGCCATCCATTCCGTGACGGGAGAGCTACCGATGGCGGTGAAGGCAAGTGCCGAGTACGGTCCAGAATGCACTCCGAATCAGGCACGAAATAAACAGGACGTCACTGGTGAAATCCAAAGGTAAATTTACAAAGAGCGGCGCAATAAATGGATCTCTTACGGTAGAGCACTGAGTGCTCAGCACGGGACTTTACCGATAGACATCCCATGGCGGAACATTGGTTCAGAATAGCTGGCAGTCTGAGTCTAAGAGGGAAAGTGACAGCGAGGAATGGGAGTGTTGAAATCTGAAAGCCTGAGGCCGTTCAGTCGGGATACGACACCTTCTTCCCGTCTGCCTGAATGTGTTCACCCAGTGTAGATCCTCAGAGATGCTGACTCCCAGATTCCCAGGGACTTCAAATCAGAGGATAGTGGCGCAATTCAGACAATTGGCTCATCGGGTCTGCTCCAGCATTTGATCTTGGCTGATCCACTTCAGTCTGAGTCCCAGTCAAAATCTGACATAACGATGCCCAGTAAACTCTCCTCCACGGCCGCTGGAGGCAACGAATTCCACAGAATTCTCTCCGGCTCCCAATCTCCGTGTAAATGGACATCCCTCCATTCTGAGGCCGAGCTCGCTTGTTTTAGTATCGCCCCCTGCCCCACCTTAGGAAGCCTCTCTCCACAGCCACTCTATCGAGATCTCCAACATTTCACAGGTTTCCGTGAGGTCATCCCTCATTCTTCTGAATTCCATTGAGTACGGACCCGTAGCAAAAGCTCCTCCTCTGATAAGCGTTTCAATCCCGGAATCATTTCCGTTCACCCGCGTGGAACCCACTCCACACTCGTTCAGTGTCGGACATCAGTATCTCCTCCCTGATGGTACAAGTGGGCACAGGGCAATTCCCGGGTAGCGGGGGTCATGAGTGATGGATGCGATCTTCTCGAGCTGTGTCGGGTTACATCCTGGTGTACCTCTATATCACGGTTTCTGATGAGTTCCAATCACTCTCTTCTCTGTCTACAGAACAGCGAACGTAGATCAGAGAGGAGAACAGACACTTCGGCTCATAAATGTGATATATCTAGCAAACAAATCCCTACTTCTGACATCAACTCCGTCTCCCTCAGTTCCCTGCACACCCACCTGCCTGTTGAAGACCCCCTTAACCGCCTCTCTGAATCTCCCTCCACCACCAGCGCTGGCAGAACGTTACAATCACAATCCACTCTCTGTGACAACAGAAAGTTACCAAACTCATATCCCTTGAAATTACCCACTTTCATCTTGATACGATCCCTCTGCGATTAGACATTCCATCCTAGGGCTAAAAATATCTGCGGTCTGCTTTATCTGTGTCTCTCGTAATGATACAAACAACTGTCAGATGTTCCCTCAGACCGCCCCGCTCCAGACAGAAGTAACTCTCTATTCGTGGCAGCGCCCCAGTGAAACCTTTGGTATCTCTCCAAAACAATCCATACTCTTCCTGTAACGGGGCGACAGGAAATGAATTAGTGAACTCGGGAACGTCAGCCCCAGTTACAATCCCAATCTACTTTGTCCGTCTGTTACTCGGCACCACAATCTGGTACACTGTTGTCTTTCTCTCCTTCAAAACTTCCCACTGTTGACCGTATGGGCCCGTCCCTTCGAGACTGAGGTTCAATAGCGCTTGAGCTCCAACGTACCAACTACCCCTTTGCCAGGAAACATCCTGACCCCAATAATGTTGACCTTCCTCCAATTCAGAAACGGCACCGAAGGTCATACCTGTCCATTTCCATAATGAGCTTACATCTAATGGCATTATCATCACCAGATGCAAATTGGTCCCCGACACAAACTTATATCCCCGCCTGTTCCCATTCCGCACTAGAAAATAAATTGGTGCACTCACTCGTTAGGACTTTATACGTATTGATAAAGGAACTTTTCTTGAGAACATTTGACAAACTACCAAACTCGTCCTTTGACTATCTGGGGCTCACACCCAATACCTAAAAAATTGAAATCACACTTTATCGCAATCTTAAGTTTCTTGCAAGAGACTGCGAACTCTCTACAGGTCTGTTCCTCTGAACCCACAGGACTGTTCGGTGGTCGATAATGTAGCCCCATGGCCGAGTCCATACCTTTCTTATGTTTCAGTTCCGACTATAAAACCGCACTGAGACGAGACGGGGCACTGCCGTGATGTTATCACTGACTTGTAAAACCGCCTCTTCGCTCTTGAAATATTCCCAGATTAGCACGACTGAAACAGCGGAAACTAGAATTTTGAGCAAACGGTACTGTCCCTGTTGCAGTCAAGTTTCACTAATATCTACAGTGTCGGACTTAGAGGCGTTAACCCCTGCACTGAGCGCATCTGCACTTCGAACAACACTTCTTGAATTGAAACGTACGCAGCTCAGAACAGGAATACCCGCAGGCTGCACTTTTTGCTTCATTACTTTGCCTGTGTTCTTAACAACGTCTGTCCCAACAACCACTCAAATATCTGTAATGGCGTTCTTGTTTTCATTCCATGCAAATCTGGTTTTTACCACCGCTTCCCATTATTTGATGGCAAACCTGACCGCTGGGATATTAGTTTCAATCGAGTTCAGGTGTAAATTGAGAGAGTTGCACATTGGAGAGGAAAGGAAAGAGCTGAGCAAGGTGGGTCGGTGAGGCTCGGCCTCCAGGCAGGGGTCTGTGTTGCCCCCCCCCCCAGTGTTCGCTTGGCAGAATACAATCTCTGTTCTGAAGAATTGTAGTTTACCGTGGCCTTCAAAGTGACCAGTGACCAGTGACTTCAAGCAGTGTGTGTGTGTGTGTGTGTGTGTGTGTGTGTGTGTGTGTGTATACATACATACTGCTTGAATATATTTCACTGATATCCTACATATGCTTGCTATCTTTCTATTTTATACATATTATGTATGAATTATGCCGTGCGGGACTGTTGGTGTTGTGTCTTGAAGCTGGGCCCTGGCTGTATTCATGGTCATACCTGTGTGACGGAATTGCAATTAAACTTAAATGGAATTGAATTGAAATGATATGAAACCGTCTCGTCTGTAGATGTCGCACCTTCCGTGGAAGAGAGACCGGTGATGCACATATCTGAAGACCTAGATCCAACCCTAACGCTTTAGCCACTTCTTAAACTGAATGTTATTTCTACTTTTTTCCTCACCTGCGCATACATAAGTTTAAGTCTTCTTACCTCTATATATATAATCTATATATATATATATATATATATAGGTATTGCTGCTGCTCTGACTGCGATTATAAAGAAGGAAACGATAATTAAACTGAAAACAAATCAAACAACAGTTTGTTGCCTCTCTGATCCTAGACTCCCCTCCTTGGATTCAAACAGATAAACCCTCTGACTTCAACTCAAATCCAAATATCCAATTTCCCACCACTCTTTCCCTCGTCCGTCTCAGCTCTCTCTCTCTCTCTCTCGCACACACACAGACAAACACACACACACACACACACACACACATTCAAACACTGAGTGAGCATCTCTCCACACCGTCCCATCACATATTCACTGGGTGATGCTCCCCCCACACAATCCCATTCCGCACTTCCGTTGTCAGTCAAGTGCTAAAGCTCCCTATGTACTGTCCCATCACACACTACCGTGGTCAGTCACAGACAGAAGCTCCCTCCACAACGTCACATCAGACATTCCCAAGTTTAGACACTGAGTCATGCACCCTCCACACCATCCCATTACGCACTTCCGTTGTCAGACAAGTACTGAAGCTCCCTACATACTGTCCCATCACTCACTACCGTGGTCAGTCACAGACAGAAGCTCCCTCCACAACGTCACATCACACATTCCCAAGATTAGACACTGAGTCATGCACCCTCTACACCGTCCCATTACGTACTTCCGTTGTCAGACAAGTACTGAAGCTCCCTACATACTGTCCCATCACACACTACCGTGATCAGTCACAGACAGAAGCTCCCTCCACAACGTCACATCACACATTCCCAAGGTCAGACATAGAGTGAAACTCCCTCCACACCTTCCTTCTCTGTGACAACAAAAAATTGCCAAACTTATCGCCTCTCACCTAAATGCAGGTACTCTGGGATTAGACATTTCCACCCTAGGGGTAAAAGATACAAGTTATCTGGTCTACCTGCGTCTCGTTTTGTTATAAACCTCAAAGAGAAACTTAACTCGTGGTTAAACCTATCCTTTTCCATAATTACCCTGTATCTAATGGAATTACCATCACTAGATGCAAAGTGTTCGCCGACACAAACTTTTGACCCCTGGCGTGTCCTATTCGATAGGATGAGATCAGGTATGGCACTCTCTCATTGGGACATTAATCTACTAATAAAAGAACCTTTTCTAACTGAATAAGAAAACTATCCCAGTGGTCCTTTCACAGTGTGAGGCTCACAGTCAGTACCAGGAGTGTTAGACTCACCCGATGTCACAACCTGATGTCTCTGACAACAGACTCCGAACTCTCCACAGGTTTGTTCCTCTAAATCCCCAGAGTGTTCGGTGGTCCATAATATAGCCCCCTGAACGAGTTCATACCTTTATTATTCCTCAGCTCCAGCTTGAAAGACTAGCCTCAGCCTAAATTATATATACATTATTACGACTAAAGCAGCGGTAAACAGGAAGGCTGAGCTGACAGATCTCCTCTCCTGCAAACAAGACTTACTGATGGCTAAACCATGTTTCCAGTCGTTGTCACCTACCCTGAGCCCATCTGCCTTTCGTACAATACTTCCTGCATTGAATCGTACGCACTTCAGAATACGTGTCCCAGCAGGCTCACCCTTTGCGTCCTGAGTTTGTTCAGCTGTTACCAACATTTGTCCCATCCGACTGCACTGTCTGTTATGCCAATTTGGTTTTCATCCCCTGCAACTCTACACCGACCCCTTTTTTAATGACAAACCTGTCCGCTGGGATGTTAGACGCACCACAGTTCATGTAGAAACTGAGAGAGTGCAAATGATAGAGCTGCACAACATGGGGGTGGTGCGTCGTTGCCTCCGGAACATAGCCTGTGCTGCCCCCCAGTGTTGGTTCGGCAGAAGACAAGCATTGCTGTGGTAGATTGCAGATTACGGAGGCATTCAAATTCCGTCGGGCCTCAAGCTGCCAATATATAAGCGCGTGTATGTGCGCCACTGTGTAAATATTGCGTGAATGAATTTATCTGATATCCTACTTGTGCTTTCTATTTTTCTGTTTGGTTCTATGTTATTTGTTCTTTGTGCCGTGTGTGACTCTTGGTATTGCGCTTTGCTGCTTGATCCTGACTGTATTCAAATGCATTCATGTATGAGTTCACACCTTCCATATAAGAGAACCCTGTAATCGACATATCCTAAGCCCGCGTTCCGACCCCAGCTATTTAGCCATGTGGGAAACGCAATGTTCTTTCTATTTCTGGCTACAGCTGCACATATATAACTTTGCAGAAACGCCCAGCTCCTCCTACCAATATTACTGGTACCCATAACGACCACTTTCCATCGAGGAATCTCGTTCTCGTTCACAGAGCCTCTTTTCTGTTCCCATAACAAAGAAATCCCGATCGCTACAGCTCGTCCCATTTCCACCTTCCCACCCCTTATACCCTGCTCAGTGACATAACCGTACACAGTGCCAGAGACACCAATCCCCAGAACTCCGGCGTTCTAATAACCTGGAATTGAGTGTCGGATTCAGAGATTGTTCGTGTGTTTGTGTTCAGATGCCGTTCAGGAAAGAGGAGAGAATTGGAAGAGGGGCAGGATGATATTGATGGGAGCAGGGACATGGTCGTGAGAGAGCTCACGGGGAATAAGTTGTGCCGAACCGAACGAGCAACCTGTCCGTACAGAGCAGTGAAGAGGCACAGAACCATGAGATCGATATCTGGTGGAGGGGTCCGGGGTGATGTAACACCTTACGTCAACGGTCCCCCTTCTTCCCCAAAATTCCATATCTGTGTAGAGGAGGGAGAGTGTTGATGGAAGCGTGGAGGGCTGTAGGGGATAGAGTCGGTCAGGGAGACGGACAGAATGAGTTGGGGAAGGAGGAGATTACGTAGACAACGAGGGCTGCAGGAAATAGATCGGTGAGGGAGCCGGGTTGTGCAAAACAGAATGCTGGTGACGGGAACGGGACAGAGTGTTGACGCTGTCCTGTCTGACGGTGACGAGGTTGGTCGCCGGGGAAGGAGGATTGGCGACGAAGGGTGTTGTGGGGGACGAAGCGGCTGATGGAATCAGGGAATGGTATAGTGACTGGTGGTGACAGAGACGGGCGGTGTGGAAGATCGAGGGGTTCAGGGAGCCGGGCAAGTGTGAAGGGAAAGGATAAATTGACTGGACCGGGGAGTGTGCATAGGAGGGAGTGATTGACAGAGACGGTGGAGGGGGAGAATTTGGGATGAAGGAGTGACTGACATGGGTAGCGGTGCAGAGGAGGGAGCGGGTCACGCATACGGGAAGGATTTTAATGGAGGGGTAGCGTGACGTAGAACGATTAGGGTGTCGGGGCGGGTGGACATGAGGGACACGTGGAGGGGTGCAGTTGAGAAAGTACAGGAGTTGTGAAGTTAAGTTGCAGTTGAACAAGTCGTTGGAGATGGGCACATTGGTCGGCTCTGCTTATCCCCTTCTCTTCTGTGTCATCTGTCACGAAAGTCGTTGTAAGAATCATCCTTCAGGTGGATGAACACTCGCAAGTCATCGGGTTCCTTTGGTGGACCTGGTAGGGCACTGAAAACCTCTCCCGTTCAACAGGCTGGATTGTTCAAGGCGTCGGAGGAGAGGAAGGCAAATACATGGTCAGCATTCATTTTCAAAGCAAGGATTTTATTTTAAGACACTAGTGAGGACTTCGCTGGAGTGTTGTAAGCAGTTGTTCGCCTCTTGCATAATTCAGCCAGATGTGATTACATTAGAGATTGTTGAAAGAAAGTTCACGGACTTCCGGTAAGATGGCGATTGTTTCGTCACCAAGCTTTGGCTCCGTTTCCGTTCTTACCTCCGCACTTTTTACCTCTTTTTTTTGTTTCCCACTCCATTTTTTTTTGTTTGTTTTTGTTTAGTTTCTTTTAACTTTCAAATTTGAAAACGTCCCTTTGTGGAGTCTAGCTTTAGGTACAAGAAGAGGACAGTAGATGGCCCCCTAGCGCAATGAGTGAGTAAACGGATGAATCGCAAAAATGCTTTTTTAAGAGCGGCTCCAGCAATTGGAGAATCATTCTGCTCTGTGCCTCTGCATCCTGCTTCTTCAGGGCGACTAAGCCAGTTGGAACTGTCCCAAAAGAGGCACTGAAGAGTACGACAAATAGGTGCTGGCTGGGGATTAGGGGGTTGGAGGTGGCTCAGAAGAAATAGATACACAGTAATATGCTCTTCATCTTGTTGCTGATACTTCTTGCTTATTGACTTGTTTTTACTATTGTTATTGATTTCCATAGTTGATCTTTTGAATATTGTTGCTTTGTTTGCTTTTGTACGTCTTTTTTTTCCTGCGGTATTTCATTCAATCTGCAGGGTTTCGTCGATTAAACATTCATGCCCACAATAAACGGAATCTGCGGTTAGGCCATGAGGTAAGGAATTGCAGAAAATACCACTAAAGCACAGGGAAAATGGCATCACCTGATAATCCCATTTACAGTAACAAAGTTGATGTTCCACCATCTCCGATCCTCTGCCCGTTCCTACGACAGGCTGCAGCCGGTAGAAAACGTCCCTCTCTGAAGTTGTCCGCCTCTCTGGTATTTGACATATTCAGCTTCGCTGAGGTCTGAGTACACGGTGTCTGTAGAAAGTGCGAAACCCGCTTGGAAGTTGTTCTGTTTGTCAACGCTGAATCACAGTGGATTTAACATGACTTTTATGATACTGATCAACTGAAAAAATGACACGTCGTGCAAAGAGAAAACGGATCTGAATGACGAACACAAAATCATTGATTGCTTCGGCAATCGCCTCCTATAATATGAAACACCAAATCGTCTCTGAGGCAACCAATTTGTTTCAGACGTCACGTGATTGAAGAATTGAACTTTGCCACACGGTGCGAGCAGACTCACCTGCAGCTTAATGTGAAAAAGACTAAGGAGCTGGTGGTGAACCTGAGGAGGGCAAAGGCACCGGTGACCCTTGTTTCCATACAAGCGGTCAGTGTGGACATGGTGGAGGGTGGCAAATACCTGGGGATAAGAATCGACGATAAACTGGGCTGGTCAAAGAACACTGAAGCTGTCTACATGAATGGTCAGAGCCGTCTCTACTTCCTGAGGAGACTGAGGTCCTTTAAAGTCTGCCGGACGATTCTGAAGATGTTCTACGAGACTGTGCTGGCCAGCGCTATCATGTTTGCTGTTGTGTGCTGGGGCAGCAAGCCGCTGTTAGCAGACACCAACAGAATTAACAAACTCATTCGTAAGGCCAGTGATGTTGCGGGGGTGGAACTGGACTTCCTGACGTTGGTATCTGAGAAGAGGATGCTGTCCAAGTTGCATGCCATCTTGGACAATGTCTCCCATCCACTCCATAATGTAATGGTTAGGCACAGGAGTACGTTCAGCCAGAGACTCATTCCACCAAGAATGTGCGGGGGTAATAACACAATGCTTTATTTCAATATTTTACAAGGAAACAGATTTTGGATAATCAGGACTTAGTATTTAGTGCATAAATACGTTAAAACATTTTGAAGTCAAGGAACAGCAGTGCTGGGCCTCCAAAATAAGTTGGCTAGGTCCACGGAAACTCATGGAATTCATCCCATGGTTATTGAAAGAGGGAGGAAGGAATATTTCTGGGGTTTTGATTGGCTTACTCATGTCCCCTCCAGCCATAGGTGACGTCCCTGAGTGGCCAGTGACAATGTTTTATCTCGTTTGTAAAAAGGGAAACGGTAAAAATTCCATAAATTATGGATAGGTAAGACTCATTTCAGTTCTATCGACATAGGAGGCAAACATCCGTATGTACAGGATTTACGAGGGTTGAAAAAAACAGCCAGATTAGGAAGAGCCAGCTTGGCTCTGTACGGGGCAGACCTTGTCTTCCAATTTGAATGAATATTTCAACATGGTGACGAAAGGGATTGATGAGGGTAGCACAGTGGATGCAGTCTGCATGGTTTCAGGCAGGTGTTTGACATACTCCCTCAAGAGTGGCTAATACAGAATCTGAAGAGGCACTGTGCCACCACAGTATGAAGTGCACCCACTGCTCTCCGTGTAAAGGGCTTGCGCTTTAGAGTTCATTTCTAATCATTTGACGATCCTACGTTACTCTGCGTATGTCTCAAAGTAATATTTTTGTGTCGTCTGTCAGATCATCTGTCAACTTTTTTGCATACATCCGAGTTATTTATGTACATCAGAAATCCCGGAAGAGCTCACTTTCGAACATTACCTGTCGACCTATATTTCTCCGTTGTGATTAAAATGCGATTCATGCGGGTGCTAATCGGGGCCGTCCACAGCCGTAATGGATCTACACATGACACTGAGGAAATGGGATAGTTTGCGGCGGATTGGGAGAAGTGTCACCGAGGATTATTGCGGTCCTGACAACGCCGAGTTAACTTTGCCATGAGTTTTAAGGGCGATTTCACCGTCTCCTTTAGCTGCACCCTGAACCTGGCCTGGACCGCGGCGTAAAGGGCCGTGTTGGTGCAGCAGCTCAGCAGTTGCAGCATGTAGCCCAGATTCCACAGAGAATTCGGGGGGAGCACGCCAATGACAAACTGCAGGCTATCCCATACGGAATACACCGTCATCGGAGCCCACAGCAGGATGAAATTCCCCGACATCACCAGCAGTAACAGGAGGGATTGCCTGCGGTTCTTCATCTCCGGGTCGGCGGGCGTCTCGCCATCGCGCGAACCACGGAGCCTTCTCCGTGCTCGGCTGGCCACTAAGACGTGCCTGATTGTTAAACTGTTGAGCAGCAGAATCAGGACAAAGGGGAATATTGGGGTGAGGAGGAAATGAATCAGTGTGAATTTTGCCCTCTGAGATGGGAAAAATCGAAATGAGCGCATACAGAGCACGGACGACATACTCATCGAATATGTGCCATCAAGCAAAAAGTACCAGAAAATGTTCTTTCCACAGCTGAGCAGAGTCACAGTCCCCAAAACCAGAGCCGCCCCTCTCCCGGTGCAGTATTTTCGTTTCAGCTTCTGAAAACAAATGGCAACAGATCGATCAAAGGTGAAAGTGACGGTGAACCAGACAGAACAGTCCGTGGCGGCGTACAGCAGGACGGCGTGTATATTACACACAGAAACACGACGTGACCATAAATGTAAGTCTACTATTATGTAAGTCATTGGAATCTTGCTCAGTATCAGATCGAAGAGAACGACGAGCTGATCGGCGGCGACCATGGCAACCAGGTACATTGTGACGCCTTTGGAGAGTCCGCACTTTCCCCGCGACAGGATGACGATTGTCACCGTGTTCACTGAGTGGAGAAAAATAAAGACGATTAACGCACACCTGGATGGAAACATTCTGTGAAAACAATAATTTTAATCAAGAGCTCATCCGAGAGCAGAGATGAACATCGAATTAATGAATCTGCTAAGGAGGTTATCGGGAGCCATTACTAAATATGCGGCGATTATAAGGTACCTTCTGAAGTTCAGGAGAATGAGAGGAATCTCATCGTAACCTGTCGAATATTGAGAAGCCCAGATGTCGTTGACGTGGAGAGGCAGCTTCTGTAGTGGGGGAGTCTGCAGATTCGTCGAGCTGTCAAAGGATACTGGGAGAGGGCGCCAGAAAGTGGTTGAGAGGGATAATAAACACTCTGTGATTAAATGGCGGAGAGGGCTCGGTGCCCGAATGGCTGAATTCAGCTGCCTCGCCCTGTGGCCTCAGCAGGAATCTCAATGGATGGCTGGAACATATTCAGGTATTTGGCGTCAGAAGAAGGAGCTGAGACCGGGAAGTGTTAAGAGAATAATTGAACTGATTAATATACCATGTATCACGGTGACAGAAATTCAACTTCCCTCAACTGGAAACACGGCAGAAGTTGAGGATACAGCAACATTAGTAACAGAAGCAGGAGTGGTCAGTCTGATCAGACTGGCAAGATCTGGCAATGAAGATGATCATGCCTGATCCAGAATATTAGAAACATAGAAAACCGGCGGCACAATACAATTGTGCCGAAAATTTACCCCCTCTAGAAATTACTAGGCTTACAATTAGGCCTCTATTTTTCTATGCTCCATGCACCAATCCAATAGAGTCTTAAAATCTTATCCTCCTCCATCGCCGTTGATGGCAGCTCATTCCACCCACTCACCAGTCTCTGCGTTAATAGAACCTTATCCCAACATCTCCTCTGTACCTACTCCCCAGCAGCTTATACCCCAGTCCTCTTGTGACAACTATTTCAGCCCTTGGATATACAGCATAAAAAGTAGTGGTTCCAGCACCGACCCCTGCGGAACACCTCTAGTCACTGGCAGCCAATCAGACACGCATCCTTTTATTCCCACACGCTGCCTCCTACCAATTAGCCAATGCTCAAACCACAGAAGCATAGAAAACCTACAGCACAATACAGGCCCTTCGGCCCACAAAGTTGTGCCAAACAGGACCCTACCTTAGAAATTACTAGGCTAACCTATAGCCCTCTATTTCACTAAGCTCCATGTACCTATCCAAAAGTCTCTTAAAAGACCCTATCGTTTCCGCCTCCACTGCCGTTGCCGGCAGCCCATTCCACGCACTCACCACTCTCTGAGTAAATACTTACCCCTGACATCCCCTCTGTTCTTCCATTTGCCCTTAACAAGTGGATGACCTCGCATTTACCAACTTTACACTACATCAGCCAGACGACGGTACATATTAATATCCCTCTTCATGCTGTCAGTCTCCTCCGCAATCTTTGTGTCGGCGATAGATCGTGACAGTGATGATGCCGGCGTGACCTCATGCTTTTAACTGGTGAGACGTTGTCTACATATTTATTCATTTATTTTCGTTAATACTACATTCTGCCATCACCTGTGACCTAGCAAAATGAACGCCATCACACCTGTGTCGAACTCCATCTCTGTAGGCCTCCGTTAGTCTGGATAGACCATGGGTAGTTCCCAGGGCGCAAGCCTGGACAAGGGTTTATTTTTTTATGGAAGACCAGCAGTTACCCAAGCTGTAGGTCACCCCTCTCCACGTCACCAACGTTGTCCAAGGGAAGGGCATTAGGACTCACACAGCTTGGCACCAGTGCCGTCGCAGAGCAATGTGTGGTTAAGTGCCTTGCTCAGGGACACACACGCAGCCTCAGAAAAGGCACGAACTAGCGATCTTCAGATAACTAGCCGAACGTCTTAACCATTTGGCCACGGGCCAGCAGGTCGATCTACCTCTTCACTGCGCAGATTTGCCTCCTATCAAAAACCTGTTGTAACTCTTACAGGCCTCCACACTATCCAGAACACCCCAATCTTGATTTTTATTCCCAAATGTACTAACCCATCGCTACACCTCCTTATCCAGATCATTTATACAAATCACGAAGAGTAGGGGTACCAGAACAGATCCTTGACGCTCACCACTGTTCAACGAAATCAATGCAGAATATGACCGTCTACAACAACACTTTGCCTTCTGTGGGCAAGCCATTTTTGGATCAACATTGCAAATGCCCCCTTGGATGGATCGCATGCCTGGTTGGACCCCACGCCTTGCATGGGGTACCTCATCAAATACACTCAGCCAATGTTTGCTGAAGCGATACCGATTGGAAAGACCAGTCTTGCAATTAGAGAGTCGTTAGGGGCAGGTATTAAAGAGAAGCCGACTTATATTTTTCAAATTTAAATATGAGGAAGACGAGACACTTACCAGGAAGAGCTACAATGGCGAGTACCGGGTAGTAAACCAGTTTGAATGTCATAAGCACAACACTGATTCGAGAGTCCAAAGTCAGCCATTCGAAAATTTCAAAAAGATATTGAATCGCCAAGAAAATATTCTTAGCATTTCCCGTATCGTTGCGCGATGTACTTCTAGGATTATAATCCATTGCTGGGATAGTCCAGATTCCTGTTTCCGATCCAGCCTCTGTCTTGTCTCTGTCTGCAGCCGCTGGTCTCTGATAGCGTAGACTGGCGGCTCTCACTGAAACTGTTGTTGCGAAGGATTCCGTACCTATTAATAGACCAGGCAACCGGCAGCCACACCTCCGCGGTGACGTCGACAATCCCCCGGGACTCTCTCTTAATTAGGTTCCACGGAATGACAGGTGCAATTAACTCTTGATCTGCAGACCGGTAGAGAAGCGATAGAAATCAGATTGAAAGTGTGTCTGATAATCCCAGCAGTCTGCTGTCCACGGATACGTGCCTTTTCTGTCACAGGACACAGAATTGAGAGAAATATTGACAGACAGCTAGACTCTGATAGACAAACCGTCTGGAAAGGAAGGTCCACGCAACCAAAATAAAAATAATGATGTAAACAGATTAAAATAATTATTGGATAGATAGTTTTTTTAAAAAAATAATATTTGCATACGCAAAGACAATTCAAAAATAATGATTGTTCAGGGAAAGTGTATTGACCAGCGCCCAGTCGGGTCTCTTTGTGATTTGGGAGGAGAGAACTTCAGTCAGCGCGGGTATAAAAGTTGAAAGCGGGTCCTTACGGTCAAAAGCAGCTGTGATCAGCGACTGTGCGACGTTTGAGGTTAATCTGCAACAGAATGGCAGGGGAAACGCAGTAGCCATCATCTGAGTGGACCATCCAACAGGTGATGTTCAGGCTCCTGCTTGTCGAGGCGTCAGCTCAGGGAGGTTTCATTCAAAGCAGGCAAAGATAAGTAAAGCACTGGGCTAAGACTTTTTTTTTTCCTTCCCTTCTTTATATTTGATCAGGTAGGATAACAGAGACGCCAGGCAGGATAGTTGAATGCTCCCCTTGCGGGATCTGAGAAGGCATAGAAAAATCCAGTAACCCTGACGGCGACAGAAGCGAGAAGCTGCAGCTTCTGAAAATCCGCGTTAAAGAGCTGGAGGTAGAACTGTACGAGCTCTGGAACATTCGGGAGTCTGAAGTGGTGATGGACAAGACATATAGAGATGTAGTTACACCCAGAGCGCAGGGTACACGAGACTGTGTGACAGTCATGAATGAGAAACTGCTGAAGGGGCCAGCACAGAGTTCCCATGTGGCCATCTCTTCAACATTTTGGATAGCGTCGCTGAGTTTCGGGGCGGGATCATCATCTAAAAATGTCCAGTCACAGTGTTCAACTCTCATGCACTTATTTTGCCTCAGTGACTCAGAAGGGGAGTGGACGTTGGGTGGTGTCCTTGTGTGTTTGGTGGTGGGGGGCGGCAGAATGAATATCACGCTGCGGTGATAGGATATTCGTTAGTGGTGCGGACAGGTGGTTATGTCGGCGACAACGTTAGGGATATCTCAGATCGAGTCCTCACCATTCTGAACTGGGTGTGTGAGCAGCTGGAAATGGTTGGCCATTGAGTTACCAATGACATGGGTACTTTGTGTGACCAAGTACTGCATCGCCAGTTCCGGGAGTTCAGAGCGAAAAGGCAGGACCTTCCTGGATTTGCTACCGGTGCACCGAGCTTATGAGGCCGGAAACAGGAAGACTGTTGAGATTAATGGTTTACTAAAGAGATGCTTTTATATCCCATTTCTCTGGAAATGGATGCTGACGTTGCATTTGGCTTCCCCACCGTTCTGCAAATATTCCTGAAGGGAATCTTCCCAAAAGGCTCTGCACCTCTGCTTGTTTCAGTGTTCTCTCCTTTTTTTAAAATAGGCTAGACCTAAACAGAGATTATACAACCTATTCAATGGCGAAGGAATTGTTTTGCGTATACGTCCAATGGAAAGGACAGACAGATGGGCAGAGCGGATGGTTGGCTCTGCTGGTGAGGAATGTAATTCAGTCCCTTGCGAGGTGTGACATAGAATCAGGAGATGTAGAGTCAGTATGGATTGAACTGATAAATAATGTGCAATTTGTCATCACCTCAGTTCGTGAGGTCTCTTGCATTGTCGTGCACGCACTTTAGCCCTTCTACATAACTAGCTTTACATTCTTTATTCTGTTTCTCTTTCCTCAAATGTTAGATCTGGCTTTACTCCATGCACTGTACTTGCAGCTCTCGTATGACCTTTATCCTTTTCTTCCTCACTCTCTGCTCTGACACTCTGGTTCCCCTCCCCTTGCAAATCTAGTTTAAACACCCCGGTGCAGCACTAGCAAACCTTCCCGCAAGGATGTTAGTCCCCCACCAGTTCAGGTGCAAACCTTCCCGATGGTACAATTCCCACCTTTCCTGGAACAAGGCCCAATTGTCCAGAAACATGAAGCTTTCCTTCTTGCACAAACTCCTTAGCCACGTATTTAGCTGCATTATCTTCTTATTCCTGGCAACACTAGATCCTGAGACTGCGACCCTGGATGTCCTGTCCTTCAGCTTTGCACCTGACTCCCTAAACACACTTTGCAGGACCCCCTCCTTATACCTATCCACGTCATTTGGCCCGAAATGGACTACGACACCGGCTGCTCACCCTCCCTCTTGAAAATACTGGGAACTCGATCTGAGATATCGCGGACCCTGTCACCAGGGAGGCAACAGACCATCCGAGATTCTTGATCTCTTCCAAAGATCCTCCTGTCTCTCCCCCCGACCATCGAATCCCCTATTACTACTGCTCTCCTGTTTTCACTCCATCCCCTCTGAGCTGAGGATCCAGTCTCACTGCCAGAGACCACTACAAATTGTCCCTGGTTGGTCGTCCCCACCAACACGGTGTACTTATTATTGGTGGGAACGGCCTCAGTGGTGCTCTGCAGGCAGCGAATTTTGGGAAATTGCCAACAGCCAAATATAGTGATGGACTTCAAGGAGCACCTGTTAGATATGAGACAGTCTACGAATGCATCCGGACGGTGCACAGGATGTGAACTGCACATCTACAGTCAGTTCTTCTTTTACAAAGACGGTGTTGGACAGAGGTTAACAATACCGCATTCTTAGCATGAAATGTTGCTCGCCTTTGTTATCTCCCACAAGCAAGGCAGTATCTGCATCTTATCCTGTGAACTTCCTGACCTCAATCTTCAGATAGCCAAACTTGGCAACAACATTTAGTTCCCACAATAAAATAAAGTAACTTATCATAGAATATAAAATTTAGAAGCAGAATCAGACCATTTGGCCCACTGAGTCTGTTCCAACATTTCATCGCGGCTGATCCAATTTACTTCTCAACCTCAATCCCCTGCCTTCTCCCAGCATTCCTTTAAGACCTAACTGACCAATCAGGAAACTTTGCCACAAATAGACAAAACAGAAAGCCATGTCCACCACGGCCACCTTTGGCAAAGAAATCCACAGATGTTTCACTCCCAAAGTGAATAACCATGCAGTTCCCAACACAGCAGCCTTTTCTGTGCCCTCTGAATGACCTTCTCTAGACTGTATACATCCTCGAAACAACCTGCCCTCCACTTATCCACATATTGGTTATATGTGCTATCTCTGTGTATTTGTCAGGGTTGAACTTTATCTGTTATTTCTCCAGCTTAACTGCAAGGGATGTCAGCAGAGCGGCAATGGCTTCCATTTCTGAGAAAAAAATGTGGAAGGTGCAGGACATGTGTACTCCAAACATGAAATAGTTCTCAGTACTCAAGAAGTATTCAATTCTGGTCGAAAAGAGAAAGCAAAGCTCTTGTAAAAGCTAAAGAAAGTGCGTAAATGTAAATAACAATTCGTGGGAATATAATCATCGGTTCGGCTCCCGGCTTCATCCGGTTGATCATAAAACCCGCTACCATCTCGTTTGGGTGAATGCTGTACGATGTTTACAAACAGTATACAACTTGAGAGTAAACGATTAAGCTTCATAATTTGTCTATATGACTTGTAGAACAACATATAAGGGGCACATTCTCATGAAACAGACAAAGGTGCAAACGGTGGAGCTCACAGTGTCGTCCATTTGTTCCCGTCGACCTCTTCCGAGCGTAGCTGACCCACGGACCCACGCTCCTCAGTCCACTCCGTCCACCGGTCATCGAAACGTAGAAACATAGAATGCCTACAGCTCAATACAGGAGCCTCGGTACGAAAATATTCTTACCTTCGTAATTACCTAGGGCCACCCATAACCCTCTATTTTTTCTGAGATAGATATACCTGTCCTATCGTTTCGGCCTCCACGACAGTAGCCGGCAGCCCATTCTGTGCACTCACCACAGACTCCAGACAAAAAGAAAATACCCAAGACATCCTCTCAGTACATACTACCTTAAAACGGTGCCCTCTCGTGCTATCCATTTCTGCCCTGGGAAAAAGCCTCCGACTATCCACACGATCAAAGCCTCTCATCATCTGATACTCCTTAGCAGGTCATCTGTCATCTACTGTCGCTCCAAGAAAAAATGGCCGAGTTCACTCAACCTATTCAGAAACCCCAATCCAGGCAACATCCTTATGAATCTCCTCTGTGCCATTTCTATCGTTTCTACATCCTTGCTGTAGTGAGGCGACCAGAACTCAGTACAGTACTCCAAGTGGGGTCTGACCAGGGTCCTATATAGTTGCGACATTACCTCTCGGCTACTAAACTTGATCTTAAGGCTGATGAAGTCAAATGCACCGTATGCTTTCCTAACCAGAGAGGCAACTTGCGCCGTAGCGTTGAGTGTCCTACGGACTCGAACCAAAGACCTCTCTGATCGACCACACTGCCAAGGGTCTTACCATCAATACTATATTCTGCCATCATATTTGGCCTCCCAAAATGAACCACTTTACACTTATCTGGTTTGAACCCCATCTGAAATTTTTCAGCCCAGTTTTGCATCCTATGAATGTTCCGCTGCCAGCTCTGACAGACCTCATACTACCTAACCTTTGTATCATCCACAAATTTACGAACCCCCACCTCCTCAATCTAATCTATTTATATATAAAAAAAGAAGAGTAGTGTTCCAAGAACAGATCCCTGAGAAACGCCATTGCTCCCTGGTCTCCATGTAGAACACGACCGGTCTACAACCTCTCTTTCCCTTCTGTCGGCAAGCCAGTTCTGCATCCACAAATCAATGTCCCGCTGGCCCATGTCTCCTTACATGGGAGACATTATCAGATGCTCGGTGACATCAATATGCATCTACTTCTCTGCCTTCATCAATTTGTTCAGTCACGACCTGCCTTTGACAAATCCATGCTGATTGTTACTAATTATAATATGCCTCTTCAAATGTTGATATATCTTCCCTGTCAGGGTCTTCTCCATCAACTTACCAACTACTGAAGAAAGACTAATTTGTCTATAATTTCCTGGGACATCTCTACTGCCTTTCTTGAATAAAGAAAGAAAGGTTTTTCCATCAGAGAGTGGTTGGTGCGTGGAATGCACTGCCTGAGTCAGTGGTGGAGGCAGGTACACTAGTGAAGTTTAAGAGACTACATGGACATGTATATGTAGGAATTTAGGGTGAGGGTTTATATGGGAGACAGAGTTTGATGGTCGGCACAACATTGTGGGCCGAAGGGCCTGTAATATGCTGTACTATTCTATGCTCTCTAAGAAACAACATCTGCAGCCCTCCAATCTCTCGGAACGTCTCCAGTCCCCATTGCTGATACAAGCAACATCGGCAGATGCTCAGCAATATCCTCCCTCGGATCGCACAGTGGCCTGGTCGTCCTTTCCCGAGGACTTATGCAACTTGATGCTTATTAAAAGCTCCAAAATGTCGTCTTTATTAATCCGTACATGCTCAAGCTTTTCAGTCCACTCCAAGTCACCATTACAATCACCAGAATTCTGTATCCAAGGTGAATACTGAAGCAAAGTATCCGTTATGTAGCTCTGCTGTCTTCTCCGGTTGCATACACACTTTTCCACTGTTACACTTGATTCGTCCTATTCCCTTACGTCTAATGCGCTCCCCAGTTTACTTTAATCCTGCCCTGCAAGGCCTTCTTATGGCCCATTCTGGCTCTCCTAATTTCTTTCTTCAGCTCCCTCCTGCTAGCTTTATAACCTTTTTAGTTTTCCGTCATTAACTAGTCTTTTTAACCTTTTTTTTTTCTTGATTAGATATAAAACAGCCTTTGTACACCACTGTTGCTGTACCCTACCATCCTTTCCCTTTCTTATGGGAACGTACCTGTGCAGAACTGCAAGCAAATATCCCTGAACATTTGGCACATTTCTTTCGTGCATTTCTGAGAACAATTAATCAATAATTGCTCCATTATCACAGTGAATGGAGGAGATAGATGGTAGGGCCGAAGAGCCTACTCCTGCACCTGTTGTCTATTGTCTTTCACCAATTAAAACTTTCAACGTCCTGCCTGATACCCTCATATTTTTCAATACTCCAATTAAACGCTTTGCTAACTTATCTGTTCCGATCCCTCTCCAATGCCATGGTAAAGGATATATGATTGTGATCACTATCTCGTTTGGAGATATGATGTGTTTGCCGGTACCGAGACTTGGATGGCTCAGGGAGAATAAAGCTTACTTCAAATGCCGGGTTTTAGATGTGTCAGAAAGGACAGTGATGGAGGTAAAAGAGCTGTGGGCGTGGCACTGTTGATTAAAGATAGTGACATAACTGCAGAAAAGGTGGTCGCCATGGAGGATTTGTCTATGGTGTCTCTGTGGGTGTAGAGTAGGAACAGGAAGGAGTCAATAACTTTACTGGATGCTTATCTATAGGCCGCCCAGTAGCAACAGAGATATCGAGAAGAAGATAGGGAAACAGATCATGGAAAGGTGTAATAATAACAAAGTTGTAGTGATGGGAGATTAAACATTCCATCTCTCTAGCGCAAGGGGTTTAGATGTGGTGGAATTTGTTAGGTGTGTTCAGGAAGGTTTCTTGACACAATTTGTAGAAAAGCCTATAACAGGAGAGGCTGTACTTCATTCGGTATTGGGAAATGAACCTGGTCAGGTGTCAGGTCGCTCACTGGGAAAGCTTTTTGTCGATGGAGAACATAATTCTATCACATTTATAATACATTGCAGAGAGGTAGGAACAGACAAGTTAGAAAAGCGTTTAATTGGTGTAAGGGGAATGATGAAACTATCAGTCAGGAGACTGAAATATTTTCCTGGATACAGATGTTCTGAGGGGAAAGTACTGAGGAAATGCGGCAAATGTTCAGGGGTCATTTGGGTGGAGTTCTGAATAGGTACATTCCAATAACTGAGGGATGTTATGTTAGGGTACAGGAACCGTGTGTACAAAGGCTGTAATAAATCTAGTCAAGAAGAAAAGAAAAGCTTACAAAAGGTTGACAGAGATAGGTAATGTTAGAGATCTAGAAGCTTATAAAGCTAACAGGAACGAGTTTAAGAAGGAAATTAACAGAGCCAGAAAGTGCAATGAGAAATTCATAGCGGGCAGGGTTTAGGAAAACCCCAGGGCTTTCTACAAGAATGTAAAGAGTAGGCGGATAAGACGTGATAGAATAGGACCTATCAAATGTGACAGTGGTAAAATGCAATGCAACCGGAAGAAATTGCAGAGGTACTTAATGAATACTTTGCTTCAGTATTCACTATGGAAAAGGGACTTGGTGATAGTAGTGACGACTTGCAGCAGACTGGAATGCTTAAGCATGTAGATACTAATAAAGAGGATGAGCTGCAGCGTTTAGAAAGCAACAAGTTGGATAAGTCACCGGGACCGGATGCGATGTACCACAGGCTACCGTGGGAGGCGGGGGAGGAGATTGCTGAGCATCACCAATGGGGACGGGAAAGGTTCCGGTGGAGTTGAGGGCTGTGGATGTTGTTGCTTTATTCAAGAAAGGGGTAGAGATAGCTCAGGAAATTATAGAGCTGTGAGTTTTACCTCAGTGGTTAGCAGGTGGATGGAGATGATCCTGAGAGGCAGTATTTATAAACATTCGGAGCCGTTCAATATGATTGGGAATATTCAGCATTGTTTTGACAAGGGCAGGCCGAGCCTTACGAGTCTAATCATTTTTTTGAGGATGTGAATAAACACATTGATGACGGAAGAGCATTAGATGTAGTGTATATGAATTTCAGCAAGGCATTTGATAAGGTATCGCTGGATTATTGAGACAGTAACGAAGCATGTGATCCCAGGAGAAAGAAGTGAAGGAATAAGTGAAATTGATGAGTAAATATGCGAGAAGAGGAGGAAATAAAGCGGTTAAGTTCGGATAAAGAAGGAAGGTGTAGAGAAGAGAGGAAGTGGAGAGGGAAGGTGTGTGTGATAAGGATATCGTAGAGGTGGGAGAGGTGACTGAGACAGAAAGAGCCAGTGCCAGGCGAGTGTGGGAGAAGTAAGAGAGTGATTGAAGAAAAAGAAAGGAAGAGGAGGAGTGGGGCATGGAAGGAGGAAGGTGTGGTGGGAGTGAACGGGAAGCTCGGAGAATAGATGGGAGCAGGGATCGAGACGGGACGGGGAGATGGGCCGAATGGACGGGGAATACAGAAAGCATCTGTGGGTGTTTAAGCACATCTGCGTGTCAGGGCGACAGGAGAGTTGCGCGTGGAGAGAACAAAAAGACAGGGGCAGATTGGGGAGAGACTGGAATAAGATAATGGGGAAGAGGAGACTGTGGGGCAAAGGTTGCCGAGAGAAGGTAGTGAAAAAAACAAGTGTTGAAGAGGGGAAGGAAACGGGGTAGAAAGAGAGAGAGCATGGTGGGAAGGAATGGGGAGAATGAAAAGAGGAGAGTCGGGGAAGCTCGACGAAAGAGAACGAGAGGAAGAGACAGAGAAAGCCACGGAATAAGGAGGGAGAGAGAGAGAGTGCGCCACTGGATGAGGAAAGCGAGGAAAGCCTGTGGAGGGAACGAGTTTCGAGGTGAGCTGTTCACCTCACTCGGAGGGAGGATGGGAACGTCCAAAGCTTAGAACAAGAAACAGCTGTGCCTGCATCTGTCCTTGATAAATGAGGCTCTGTATGAGTGACAAAATCCTGCCCTCCGTCTCAACTCACCTCCTCCAAATCCGTTCCTTTCTCTTTCGATTCCACATTCCCTCAGTCCTCCCAGAATCCATCTTCCATCTCCACCGCGATCTCCATCCTTCCTCTCCTCCTCTCCGCTGACGTGTTCCACACTGATCTCACTCTCTTACCTCCGTTCACCGATCCTCTCTCCCCAATCAGTCTTCAACTCTTCCGCCTTTATTTCTCCACGTCTCACGCTTTCCGCTCATTCTCTCCATCTCCATCACTCCTTCCTCCCTCCTCTTTGCACACACCCTTCCTCTCGCTCCCTTCTTCCCAACCTGTCCATTGTCACCCACCGCTCTATATCTACCCGACCCTAAATCCTTCACTCTCTCCACAATCTCATTACTCTTCCCCCAACCACTCTCATTTCTCACGACCACCCTCTGCAACACCCTCAATCACTCTGCTCGCCGCACTTCCTCCCCTGCTTTGGTTCCTCAATTCATCAGCTCTTCATCCGGCGTTGGTTGGTACCGGTCTAACCCACTTGTTAACACAGGCTTCCTCTGACAACGGATGCTTCCCCTGTCTGAGCTCAGAGACGCAGAGAATCCTCGGCAGGATGGACCGCAGCGAGAGTTACATGAATGTGAAGTTGGGAAAAACGGATTCACGGTCTCCTTCCCGAGGTGAGTGTGGCAGAGAGATAGGCGACAGCTCTATTCTGCAGCTTATCCGCGGTGTGTGTGATCGGACGTTGTGGAGGGAGCTTCACTCTGTGTCTGACCCGGGACTGTGTGATGGGAAGGTGTGGGGGGGGGGTGGTTGATTCACTCTGTGTCTGACCCCGGGAGTGTGTGATGGGACGGTGTGGAGGGAGCTTCACACTGTGTCTGACCCGGGAGTGTGAGATGGGACGGTGTAGAGGGAGACTCATTCCGTAACCGTAGTTTTGTCATCTGATCTCTGGACAGAATGGGACATATCAGGTAAAGAGGGTCAAACCAACAAAGATGTAACTGACCTCGATTTGTCCGGACCCCGGGCACCCTAATGATTTCCTGTTTGAGCATAAGATGGAGGGAACGCGTGTGAGAGACAATGGGGGGGGGGGGGAAGGTGAACATTATGGGAGGGACGATGGGGAGGGATTCGTGAGCAGTGACCACCCTGAGAGGGGCGGTATAGAGGGAGCACCGTAGGATGGTTTTTGGAGGGTGTGCTGTGAGAACGGTTGGTGCGGAGAGGGAGCATTGGATGTGCCGTATGGAGCAAGGGGTGATGAGGAGCGAGCGCTGTGCGTTGGGCTTACGGAGATGAGTGAGCGCCGTGTCAGTGTGGTGAGGAGGGACACTGTTGGAGAGAAGGTGCGGAAGGAGCGCGGTATAAATGATTAACCTCTCTCCAACCTTTCTTAAACCCACTCTCTTTTCCATCTTTCACCTTATCTCCCCTCCCTCACCTCCTCACACCTTTTCCGCTCTTCCTCTCTCCTCCCTTCTCCCTCCTCTTTTTCCCCACTCTCCCGCTGCCCTGTTTCCTTCGCCTTCTCATATACCCCTCTCCCTGCCGTCTCTCCTCTATCACAGTCACCGTCTCTACCACTCTCTGTCTGCCCGTCAATCTCATTCCCTCTTTCTCTGTTCCTTCTCATTCCTCCCCGTCAGCACCACGTCTTTCAACCTCGCTCTGTCCTTAAATTTACCCCTCATCTCCCCTCACACCGAATACTCCTCTCTATTCACGGCTCTCTTCCTTTCCCCGACGGTCTCTCTCATTTCGCTCTTCTCTCTCTGTCGCTAAAATTCTCTTCTTCTCTCTTTCCCATCCCTCTACAACTTTTCTCCTCCCCTCACTCACCCTTCGCAACCCCCCTTTCTGTCGGTCTCACACCTCTTCCTATACTCTCACTGTTCTTGACCCTCTCCCTTGTCCCTCCCCTTCTGCCTCCGCCTGTATCACCCCATTCTCCTTCCCCATTCTTTCTCTTAAATCTTCCCGCCCATTGCCCCTGTCGCTATCTCTCTCACTCTGTCGATCGCTCTCCTCTGCTCCCACCAGTGTCTCTCATCTCTCTACCCCTCTCCCTCACTCTCATATTCTCACCCCTTCTCTCTCCATCACTTGCCTCACTCTCTTCTCTCTGTTCCCGACACCCTTCTCTATTCTCTGCCGCTCTCCATCTCTTCCTAATCTGCCTGTCCGACTCTCTCTCCCAGACGGACTGAACTCCACCTACTCAGAGCTGACCGTTAGGAAAGAGAAAACTCGCATCGATGAGCATGAAGATTCTCCAATTTCCTCGGGACCCGGCGGTCTGACAACCACCACACTACCAGGTCAGAGTTCACAGTGATGACGTCATTATGGATGGGTTACGTGTCCCATTCCGATGTGTCCATATTTCTAATCCATATGCCTCGACCACTTCCTCTGTCAGCTCGTCCCATAGGCTGACCACAATCTGGGTAATAAGAGGTTGTTAGTCGTCTCCCCAATTACACCCCTTTCCCCCCTCACCTTCGACGAGCGTTCTTGTCCTCGGTTCTCCAAGTCTACGGAAAATATCTGTACGCACTCACCGCTCTTGATTTCATACGTCTCTCTAAGGTACATTTCAAGGAATAAAGTCCCAACCTGCCCCACCTCTATCCGTAAGTTAATCCCTCGAGTCCGGCAACATCCTCGTTCTGCTCCTTCTGTTTGCTCGACTCACACTCCCTAATCGTCCCACCCTGCCCACCCCATTGTCTCTGCCCCTTTCCTACCGTTGTCTCGTCCGCTACTCGGTTCCCGACTGTCCCCACCCACTCTCCTACAAATCTTTCGCCACCTATGACCATCTTTCTCCCCATCTCCACAGTCTACCCCCTCCGCCCCACTCTCCGTGCCTCTCTTCTCCCCTATTCCCTCCCCCTCCCGTCCTCTTTTCCAACTCTCTCGTCCTTGTCTATCTCCTTCAAATCTAAAAGACCCTCCCTCCCTCATCTGTTTCCCTCCACGCCATCCCTTTCTAATCTGCCTCTCCGACTCTTTCTCCCACAGACGGTCTGACCGCCCCCGACTCAGAGCTGAAATTTCGGAAAGAGGAACCTCTCATCGCTGAGTATGCGGATCATCCCACCGCCCTGCGGACCGGCGAGCAGCCAATCACTGCACAGACAGGTCAGAGTTCACAGTGATGACGTCATTATGGATGGGTCACCTCTCATCCCCCGTCTCTCCAAGGAGAAAATGACGAGTTCACTCAAACTACTCTAAAAAAGCACGCTCTCCAATCCAGGAAACTTCCTTGTAAATATCTTTTACTTCCTTTCTATGGCTCCCACATCCTTCCCATAGGGAGGCGATCAGAGCTGAGTACAGTACTCCATGTGTGGTCTAACCAGAATCCTGTATAGCTGGGACATTACCTCTTAGCTCCGAAATTCAAGTCCACGATTGATGAAGCCCAATGCACCGTACCCATTTTAACAACAGAGTCAATCAGCTTTGACAGTCCTATGGAATCGGATCCCAAGATATGTCTGATCATCCACACTGCCGAGAATCTTACATAATAATATATTCTTCCATCATATCTGACATACCAAATTGAGCCACCCTCATACTTATCTGGGTTGAACTCCATCTGCAATTTCTCAGCCCAGATTTGCATCCCATCAATGTTCCGTTGTAAACAATGACAGCCTTCAACACTATCCTCAACACTCCAAAACATTTTGTCATCAGGAAATTGACAACCCAATCCCTCAACGTCCTCATCTGGACATTTATAAAAATCGCAAAGAGTCGGTGTTCCGGAACAGACCCTGAGGCACACCATTGGTGTCCATCTTCCATGCAGATATGACCCGTCTACAAGCACACTATGCCTTCTGTGGGAAAGCCAGTTGTTGATCAACGAACCAATATCCCCTTGGGTCCTATGACTCCTTACTTTCTCAGTAAGTCTCACATGGGTTACCTTATCTAATGCCTTGCTAAAATCCATGTATACCACATCACCGGCTCTAACTTCATCAATGTGCTTAGTTACGTCCTCAGAAAATTAAGTCAGGCTCGTGAGGCACGACCAAACTTTGGCAAACCAATCCTGACTATTCCTGATCATGTTATGCCTCTCTAAGTGTTCATAAATCCTGCTTCTCAGGATCTTCTCCATCAACTTAGCAACCACTGAATTAAGAATCACAGGCCTATAATTTTGTGAGCTGTCTCTCTTCCATTTCATGAATGAGGGAATAACATTCGCAACCCAATTATCCTCCGGAACAGCTCCCGTCCTCATTGATGGTGTAAATGTCATTTCCAGAGGCTCAGCAATCTCCTACCTCCGTTCCCACAATCGCCCGGTGTACATTACGTTCGGTCCCGGTGACTTATCCAACTTGATGCTTTCCAAAAGCTCCAGCACATCCTCCTTTTTACCTTCTACATAATTAAGTTTTTCAATTCACTGCAAGTCATCCCGACAATCTCCAAGATCATGTTCCGTTGTGAATACAGAAGCAAATATTCATTCCGTACCTCCGCTGTTACCTCCGGTTCGATACACACATTTCCATCGTCACACTTGATTCGTCCAATTCTCTCACGTCTCCTCCGCTTGCTCTCAACATATTTATAGAAAGCCTTGGGGCTTTCCTTAATACTGTCCGCCAAGGCCTTCTCATGGCCCTTTCTGACTCTCCTAATTTAATTCTGAAGCTCCTTCTTGCTCGCATTATAATCATCTAGATTCATATCATTACCTAGTTTCTGAAAATTTCGTAAAGACTTCTCTTCCTCTGACGTGATTTACAATAGCCTTTGTACACCACGGTCCCTGTACCCAAATATTATTTTCCTGTCTGAATGGAACGTACCTACTAAAAACTCACGCATATGTCCCCTTAACATTGTCACATTTCTTGCTTACGTTTCCCTGCGAACATTTGTTTCCAATTCAAACTTCTGAATTACAGCCTGATAGCCTGATATTAGCCCTTACTCGAATTAAAAGTTTCCATAACTTGTCTGTGCCTATCCCTCTCCAATGCTATGGCAAAGGAGATCGAATTGTGATCAGTATCTCCAAAATGCGCTCCCACTGAGAGACCTGACACCTGACCAGGTTCATTTCCCAACACCAGATCAGGTACAGCCGCTTCTCTTGTAGGATTATCTACATATTGTGTCAAGAATCATTCCTGAACACAGCTCACAAATTTAACCCATCTAAACAACCTCACATTAGGGAGATTCCAACAATAGTTGGGAAAATAAAATCTCGCTGCACAGCAACCCTGTTCTTATTACTCAGTAGAGTTATTGACCTCTGCTTATTCCTACCTTACACCCACAGAGACTCCGTAGACAACCCTTCCATGTCGTCCACCGTTTACGCAGACGTGACAATATCCATGATCAACAGTGCCACGCCCCCAACTTGATTCCCTCCTCCCAACCCTTTCTGGAACATCTAAAGCCCGGCATCTGAAGTTGCCATTCCTGACCCCGAGCCACACAAATTTCTGTAATGGCCACAACATCATAGCTCCAAGTGCTAATCCACGCTCCAGGCACATCCGCTTTATTCATGATACTCTTCGAATTAAAATAGACATATCTCAAACCATCAGTTTGATGGGATGGTTAAGAAGTCCTATGGCATTCTTCCCTTTATTAGTCGGGGCATTGAGTACGAATGTCAGGGAGTTATGTTGTAACTTTATAAAAATCACTAGTCAGGCTGAATCAGGCGTATTGAATAAAGTTCTGGTCACCCCATTATCGGAAGGATATCAGTGCGTTGGGCGGCCTCCGGAGAGGTTTAACAGGACTCTGCCGGGATTCGGTGGCATGTGTTACAACGAGAGTTCGGACACCTGGGTCGCTT
>NW_026779742.1:5000-45000 GCF_030144855.1 Hypanus sabinus
TACGCTCCAATGAATAGAGACCTAACTTGTTCAACCTTACTCTGTAATCTAAGTGCTGAATCCCAGGTAACATCCTAGTAAATCGGCTCTGCACCCTCGCTAATTTATTGATATCTTTCCTGTAATTCGGTGACCAGAACTGCACACAATATTCTAAATTTGGCCTTAACAATGCCTTGTAAAATTTTAACATTACATTCCAACTTCTGTACTCAATGCTTTGATTTATAAAGGCCAGCGTTCCAAAAGCCTTCTTCACCACCCTATCTGCATGAGACTCCACCTTCAGGGAACTATGCACTGTTATTCCTAGATCTCTCTGTTCCTCTGCATTCCTCAATGCACTACCATTTACCCTGTATGTTCTATTTAGATTATCACTGCTAAAATGTAAAACCTCACAGTTCTCAGCATTAAACTCCATCTGCCAACGTTCAGCACATTCTTCTAACCGGCATAAATCTCCCTGCAAGCTTTGAAAACCCACCTCATTATCCACAACTCCTCCTACCTTAGTATCATCGGCATACTTACTTATCCAATTTACCATCCCATCATCCAGATCATTTATGTATATTACAAACAACATTGGCCACAAAGCAGATCCCTGAGGCACCCCGCTAATCACCGGCCTCCATCCCGATAAACAATTATCTACCATTATTCTCTGGCATCTCCCACCTAGCCACTGTTGAATCCATTGTATTACTCCAGCATTAATACCTAACGACTGAACCGTCTTAACTAACCTTCCATGTGGAACTTTATCAAAGGCTTTACTGAAGTCCATATAGACTACATCCACTGCCTTACCCTCGTCAACATTCCTCGTAACCTCTTCAAAAAATTCAATAAGTTTTGTCAAACATAAACTTCCACGCACAAATCCATGCTGGCTACTCCTAATCAGATCCTGTCTATCCAGATATTTATTAATACTTTCCAATAATTTACCCACCACTGATGTCAAACTGTTAATTTACCCACCACTGATGTCAAACTCTTCACACACTCCCGATGTCAAGCACAAAGTGACGGTTCCTGTCTCCATGCCTGCCCTGTGACAAGGAGCGGGTGAACGAGGGGTATGTTGTCTCACCTTTTCTGCTGGTCAACAATTCACAGATTTGAGCCTTGGTTTCGTTGACAGATCTGTACTTCGTTTCCATCTCAGTGAACTGGTGACGGAGATCGCTGTGCATTCGTTTAAGATCGGACAGATCAGAGTTTCGGTTGCAAGTTTCGTTCGACTGACGAAGCTGTGATACTGAGAGAGACGGTGAAGGATGTTTAGCGTTTCCAGTGACACGTGAGTCAGCGTCACGCTACCTAACAGGTCGCAGAGAGTGTTCTGTCGGTGTCACGGTGACGGGTGTCACAGTGAGAGGCTTCATCGGAAACATGAGGGGCGTGTCTGTGTCACTCTGAGGGGTTATCAATGCCCTGGTGAAGGTTATGCTGTTGCTACAATGGGGTCTGTGTCAGTATCGTTGTGATGAACGATTCCCTGTCTCAGGGCTGGACATGTCCGAGTTGCTGTGAGGAACGTGTCGGTGTCACAGTGATAGGAGTTTCTGTGCCCCGGAGAGAGGTGTACCGGGACACAATGAAGTTTATCTCAACGTCACGACGAGAGAAATGTCAAGAGAGGCGGGTCTGGTAGAGTTCCGGTGTGTGGAGTATCTGCATGCTGTGTGGGTGCTGGTCTCATTGAGAGGAGTGTGTCTCTGTTACCGTGAGAGGCATGTCATGACCACGCTGTGTGGAATATTGTCACACTGAGGTGTGAGTCCGTGTGATGGAGAGGACTATGTCGGTGTCATTGTGAATTTAAGTGTCGGTATCACGGTAAGGGGTTTTGCCTATGTCAGGGTGACGTGTGAGTAAATTCCTCAAAGTTGAATCAAAGTTGAGTTTAACTCTTGGACTGATAGTGGACATTGGCGTTGGGTCCTGTTCATCTCGTGATATACTTCCCAAAGGAGTTTGTAGCTTCTGTCAGAGATGCTCTGGGATGGTGAAGGACGTCTGGCGTTTATAGTGTGTCAGCGTCACGCTACTGAGCGGGTCACGGAGAGTGGTGTGTCAATGTCACGGTGTAGGGTGCTGGTGGCACAATGAGGAGCGTCGGCACCACCGTGAGGTACGTGTCTGGGATACGCTGCGGGGTATATCAGGTTACCAGCGAAGTTTTTGTTGGTGACACGGTGAGGGTGCGTCAGTATCGCGGTGATAGTTGATTCCCTGTCACACCGAGTCGGTGTTTCAGTGAGAGACGCGTAGCTGTCATTGTGAAATGTGTTTCCGGATCCATATGAGAGGTGTACCGGGTCACATCGCGGAGTATCTCTATGTCACGGTGAGAGATGTGTCGGAGTCACAGTGCGAGGTTTGACGGTGTTGCAGTGAGAGACGCGTCTGTGTCATAGTATTTGGTGAATTGGTGTTACATTAGGAAAAACGTCGATATCTCGGTGAGGGGTGTGTCACAGGGAATGACCTGTTGTGGACACGGTGGATGTGTCACTGTCACAGTAAGTTTAGTGTTATTGTCACGGTGCGGTCTGTGTGGATGACTCTCTGAGGGGCTTGTCGGTGTCACGGTGAGTGATGTGTATTTGTGATGGTGAGAGTTATGTCGGTGCTCCGGTGGAGCTGTTTTTGCTGTTTGATAAGAGATGAGTCTGTTTCAAAGAGATGGACGTGTCTGCGTCACTGTGAGTGATGTGTGCACGTCACAGTGAGCGACGCTTCGGCACCACGTCGAGAGGCGTGTCAGTGTTATGTTGAATCATTATTTCATTAGGTTGTGTGTAGGCAACAGGTTGAGGGATGAATCGGTATCATGTTGAGGGATGTGTTGGTGTCACGGTGAGGGGTGAGTCATGCTGAGAAACCCGTCAGTACCACAGTGAGCGGTGTCTTGGCATCACAGTGAAGGGTATTTCGGAGTAATGTTGGGGATATGTCGCTGTTACAGTGGCCATTCCTATTCTCTGCGGTTTGGTTGTTCCGACCGGTGTGAAACTCACCATGAATCCTCCAGCAGATACCCGTCATAATGAGGATCGCTGTTAAAACGCAGATTAGCCATGTGCTTGGGTCTGATCGGTCTCTCCTTGTGGGTCGTTCACTGCCCATACCGTCTGTGGAAAAATCGTTCCTTTACTTTGTCAATCCATCGTCATATTCCCTGATCTACCCCGCTCTGTTCTTCCCATCCTCTGTCTTCAAATCACTCTCTTTTCCTCATGCACTGTTCATCTTTCTCCAACCCCTGTACACCCACGTGCATGACAAAGAGCCGATTAAACGCCTCTATCGATTTGCCTCAAGCACCAACCCTGACTGTACATTCCAGTCACCCACACTCTCTGTGTAAACAAAACCTCGCCCCTCACCTCTCCTGAAAAGAAAGTCCCGTTGCCCTTCCACTCCATGATATAAAACTTTTCTCTCTGGAGGAGAAGTGCCCCAATTGCCTGGTCTATCTCTGTCTCTCGTCATGATACAGACCTGTTTCAACTCTCCCTCAGCCTGGAATACATATGAAATAACATATGAAATCCATTTATAACGCATGAATGCATTTTTCTGATATTCTGCATTTGCTTGTTATCTTTGAGGGTTTTGTGCCGTTGTGTGGCCGTTGTTGTTGTGTTTGGCATCTGGGCCCTGGAGTGACGCAGAACCCAATGAGACAAAAACCCGAAGCCCCTTTCACTGAAGTTCGCTTCATCTTCCCCTCCCTACTTCCCGTCTGAGAGTGTGTGGAGTGGGGGATGAGTTGGAAATTAGGGGCGCAGAGAGAGGGTATGAACATTGAGATAGAGAAAGGGTAAGAGGAAGGAAAGGGTGTGCGGACAGAATGGGTAAGAGTGCACGGGAAGTGGAACGGGGAGGGGTGGTGATAGAAGGAAGACGGTAGAGCGTTTGAGCAGTGAGTGATTGACAGAGAATGGAGGGCAGAGTGGGGAGAATGATTTAGATGAGGGAAGGAAAGGGGAGAAAAAGGGTTGTGGGATGGAGGGGGGCAAGAGTGAGTGAGGTGAAATTCCAGAGAGATGGGGAGAAGAGGGACAGAAGGTGTGAGAAAAAGTCGGAAGAGAGGATGAAAGACAGAGAGAGGGAGGAGAAAGGAAAGAGAGAGAGGGTAGTAGGAAAGAGAGGGAGAGGGGCGGGGTAAGAGGGAGTTGGAGATGGAGAGAAAAATAGAGAATGAGGTAAGAAAGTGTAGAGTTAGGGTAAAATTTCATACAGCGTCTCTCCCACTGTCCTCGATCCTCATCAGTCCTCCCTCGGTATTATCTACCCTCTGCCCATCCTTATAGCGCCCCTTTCTCAATACTCCCTTCTCAATATCCCTCCTACGGTACAACCTCCACCCTGCCCTGCCGATGGCATTCTCTCTTCATCGACACCTCCCACAACACGCTCTCTTCATACTATTGCTTAGCTCTCCCTCTATACCGCCCCTCCCTGGCGTTGTCTTCACTCCCCAGCCCCGAGTGCAGGCTCCTCACCAACCCTCCAACAGAGCACCCCCATCATCCCCTCTCCCATCCGTTCAGCTGGGGACAGAACAGTGAACGTGATGGGTTCGTGGGTTCCCTCTGACTAATCGTTAGGGTTAATTGTGCGTTTCTACTGAGATGTCCGACAGGAACGAACACATCAGCTGAACACAGCCAAACTGACCGAGATGAAACTGACCTCCACCTGTCCGGACCCGGGGAACAGAGAGGGTCCTGAGTTTAAGTTCCACGTACGATACATTAGGTTGGGCTGGGGGCAGAACAGTGAGAGTCAGTGAGGCTCCCGCCCCCCGTCCGATCACGCACATCCGGGATCAAGCACAGAATGGAGTTCTCTCCCTCCATTTTTCTGACCCACTCACCGTTGGAAGGAGACTCTGGTCCCGTTTTTGCTAACTTCACATTCACATAAGTCCTGCCTTCGTCCATCGTGTTCAGGGCTCTGCGTCTCTGAGCTGAAAACGACCGTTGTCAGAGGAAACCCGTGATGAGAAGGCGGTCAAACCGACACCAGCGAACTCCAGGTGGACAGATGATAAAATGAGGAACCGAGAGCAGGGGGAGGAAGTGCAGGCTGGCAGAGAGATTGAGGACGTGGGAGAGCCTTGTCGAGAGAGATTAGAGTGGTGGGTGTTGGGAGAACATTGAGAGAGGGGAGAAAGAGGGGGGAGTTAACAAAGGTGAATATTAGGGATCAGCGGAGAAGAGGTAAGCGGGAGTGTACAGAGGGTAGAGGGTGAGAGCAGGGGCAGTGTGTGAAGATAAATGGAAGGTAAGGGTGACGGAAATGGGAAAACAAGTGTAGGGAGGAGGGATGTAGAGAATAGAGTGTGAGGAGCTTCGGCGAGCGTTTGGGAAAGAGAGAATAAAGAGGCGGTGAACGGGAGAAAGAGTGGGATAGAGAGCCGGAATGACAGGAGGCAGAGTGGAGAAGGAGGGGAGAGTGAGGGAAAGAGGGAGCGCTACAGAGAGTACAGAGAGATGCGTGGGGAGAAATGGAGGAGAGACATATAGACGAAGGATGTGGAAAAGATGATAAATAGGAGGAGAAAGAGATAATGAATGGAAGGGAGGGCAGGAGGGTGAGTCGGAAGGATTAGTCACAGTCACAGGCGGCGTGGAGCAGAGGTTACTGGCATATTTAAGTCAGAGTTTGTTTGGGACTCAGGACTGAAGTGGATCAGCCAAGATCATATGCTGGAGCTGACCCGACGGGTGAAATGGCCGCATTTTGCCACTATCCTCTGATTTGAAGCTCCACGGAATCTTGGGGTCAGCATCCCTGAGGATCTACACTGGGCCCAACACATTCAGGCAGACACAAATGTGTCATGTTCCCGAATAAACAGCTACATGCTTCCAGTTTCGGACACTCTCACTACCCGGTCATGGGTTAGCTGTCACTTTCACCTTTACTCTCAGCAGGCCAATTATTTTCTGCCTCGGAAATGGACGGATAGAGACCCGTGTGAGGAAATGTATGGTCATGTACTTTGGGACAGTAAATTAAAGTATAGATTATTTTCTAAGTGGGGAGAACAATCTCTCGCTGTGACGCCAAGGGAATTGGGGCTCTTCGTGTGCGGTTCCCTGCTGGATGACTTACAGGGGCAGTCGCTGGTGAGGATGGCATATAGAATGTTAGCATTCATCCCAGAGGGCAAGAATATAATTGCATGAATTAATTTTAGAAACATAGAAAATAGGTGCAGGAGAAAGCCATTCAGCCCTTCGAGCCTGCACCGCCATTCAGTATGATCATGGCTGATCATCCAACTTAGAACCCAGTAACTGTTTTCTCTCCATCCCCCCCCCCCCCCCGATCCCTTTAGCCACAGGGGCCGTATCTAACTTCCTCTTAAATATAGCCAATGGAACGGCATCAACAGTTTCCTGTGGCAGAGAATTCCACAGATTCACCACTCTCTGTGTGAAGAAGTTTTTCCTCATCTCGTTTCTAAAAGGCTTCCCCTTTATCCTGAAACTGTGACTTCTCGTTCTGGTCTTCCCCAACATCGGAAACCACCTTCCTGCATCTCGCTTGTCCAATCCCTTCAGAATTTTACGTTTTTAAAAGACACAGGTGAGACCTAATTCGAAATATTATGAGCAGCGTTGTGACCCTCAGAGAAGAATTGATGTGTCCTTATTTTAAACTTGCAGTCTTGAAATATATGCAATTCTCTGTCACCAGTCACATCACGTTCAAACTTTTGATTCCTGCCTTTGTCTGAGGTATTTGCAACATCTGTCCGCACATCGGCTCTGCTATCTGCTCTGGGACTCTGAATCCAACCCCCATGCAACTCCAGTTTAACAACTCTCCACGAAACCCTCATGTACAGCCCTGGCCAATCTGCCCGCTCGGATATCAGTTCGCCACCATTTTAGGTGCAAAGCTTCTCTTCTGTGCAGATCCCACCTTCCTTGGGAATCGCGCAATGATCCCGAATTCCTCAGCCCTCACCTTTAAAACAACTATCTCGCCACGTGCGAAACTGCACAGACTTGCAACTTCTGGCCTCACTTGGACGGGTAGTCGTCCTGGACTTTAATTTAATATCTAAATACGTGACTTCACGTTACAGATACGCTTCCCTATTCATGATGATCTGGTAGGAAATCTCCTTATTCATTACTGATCTATATTTGTACTTTGACCGACAGTTGCTCACTCTCCCACTTAAGAATCACAGACAAGGAAACAATGAATAAACGACAAGAAATCTCTCTACCATTCTCCTCCTTCCCTCACTCAACCATCTCCTCGCTTAAGCATGGAAAAGATAAATCAGCGAATGACCGGTCGATGAGTGTCCACTCCAGCAATGGCCGCTCCGCTTTCACTGAATTATATTTATTTGCACACGCTAATGAATCCGTTTCCCCGATCGGTTGCTGATCAGCGTCCCGGTAGTCTCGGATTGTGTGTGTCTCTCGGAGATGGTGTTTGCGTTTGTGTCCGGGTGGCGGGCTGAGGGAAGAGGAAGGAAGGGGCGGAGAGTCGTGTCCAGGGAAAGGGCGGTGCGATTGCAGTCATTGGAGCAAGTGGTGTGGGTCCACACGACCTGGCCCTGCATTCAGAGCGTTTCCGAGGCCCAGGGGCGAAATATCGGATAACCTCTGAAAGGGTGCTGCCGTAAACCCGATCCCATTCTCCGCGCAATTACCTGTGAACACCAAGAAAGAGACTGGACAGTGGGGGGAAGCGACTGAGATGTGGAAGCCTGTAGGGAATGCAATGGGTCACAGAGACGGGAGGGTCGTCCGGGAGTTGTTATGACGGGAGTTATGTTATGAGTTGTTATGGGGAAGTGTGCTGGGGAAGGTATAGATCACAGAGACGGGGCAGATTGTAAGGGAAGGGGGTGAGAGAGACCCGAGGTGCAGAGGAGGGAGTGTGTGACAGAGACGGGGAGGTGTTTAGGAGAGTGTCTTTTTGAAGGGAAATCGTAGGGGATCTGGAGTGGATTATGGAGACGGTGAGGTACTCTGTCGGTGTCACGCTGCTGGGCGTCGATGAGGGACGCACTTTTGTCACGGCAAGAGATGTCGGTGTCACGGTGAGGGCCATGTGGCTCGTTCACTGCCTGTGCTGTCTGTGAAGTGGTCGTTCCCTGTGTTTCACAATCTATCGTCAAAGACCTTGATCTACCCCACCCCGTGCTCTTCCCACGTGATGGGTTCAAATCACTCTTTACTCCCCCTGCGGAACAGAGAACGTGAATCACCTAACAGAACGGGACCAATCGTCCAGCAAAGCTGTGATTTATCAATTAAAGTAAATCAATTCTCCCTACACAACGTCTATCTGGGACTCTTCTACGTCTGGGAAAGGGCATCAAAACATTCGGGTTCTGACGACCGGACTACGTAACAGTTTCTTCCCCCAAGCTATCAGACTCCTCCATACCCAGTGCCTGGCCTGACACCTTGCCCTATTGTCCTGTTTATTATTCATTGTGATGCCTGCACTGTTTTGTGCACTTCATGCAGTCCTGGGTAGGGCTGTAGACGAGTATACTTGTTTGTTTTTTTTTCTGTCTGTGTTGTTTTTAAGTAGTTAAGTCTAGTTTCTGTACTGTGTCATGTAACACCATGGTCCTGAAAAACGTTTTCTCATTTATACTATGTACTGTACCAGCAGTTATGGTCTAAATGACAATAAAAGTAACCTGCCTTGACTTGACTTGATCTCCCTGCATTCCTCGCACACCCAGATCCCTTGCAAAGATCCTCTGGAACTACTCTCTCCCTGAGTTTGTCAATGAATAGAATGTGACCAGTCAAGCCGCCCATCGCCCTTGAATTCTTTCCGCTTCATCACGACTAATGCAACCGAAAGCCGGAATGTTGAGGTAACGCTCCTTCCCGTCCTCCAGCCTCGTCTCTTTAGTGTCTACAATATCACAATTCAGGTCGTTCACCCTGATTCAGGGTTCAGGGTTAGATACAGCGCATCTATATTTCCATATAACCATACAACTCTGTCAATTCCTCTTAATAACTTGTACACCTCTATCATATCTCCTCTCGTCCTCCTTCTCTCCAAAGAGTAAAACCCTAGCTCCCTAAATCTCTAATCATATTCTATACTCTCTAAACCAGGCAGCATCATGGTAAATCTCCTCTGTACCCTTTCCAATGCTTCCACATCCTCCCTGTAGGGAAGCCACGAGAACTGGACACAAATGTGGCCTAACTAGAGTTTTATAGAGCTGCATCATTATATCGCGTCTCTTAATCCCTCGACTTATGAAGGCTAGTAACCTATTAGCTTTCCTAACTACACTATCTAACTGTGAGGCAAATTTCAGGGATCTGTTGACATGTACCCCCAGATCCCTCTGCTCCTCCACTCTACCATGTATCCTGCCATTTACTTTATACTCTGCCTTGGAGTTTGTCCTTCCAAAGTGTTCCACCTCACACTTCTCCGGGTTGAACTCCATCTGCCACTTCTCAGCCCACTTTTGCATCATATCAATGTGTCTCTGCAATCTTCGACAATCCTCTACACTATCTACAACACCACTAAACTTTGTGTCATCTGCAAACTTGCCAACCCAACTACCCCCACATCCAGGTCGTTAATGAAAATCACAAAAAGCAGAGGTCCCAGAACAGATCATTGTGGGACACAACTAGTCATAACCCACTAATCTGAATGTACTCCTTCCACAATGACCCTCTCCCTTCTGCATGCAAGCCAATTCTAAATCCACCTGTTCAAACCGCCGTGGATCCCAAGCCTTCTGACTTTCTGAATAAGCCTACCGTGTGGAACCTTGTCAAATGCCTTACTAAAATCCATGTAGATCACATTCATTACACTACCCTCATCCATATACCTGGTCACCTCCTCAAAGAAATGATGTGTAAACATTGGGGAGGATACAGAGGAGATATACCAGGATGCTGCCTGGTTTAGAGAGTATGAATTACGATCAGTGATTAAGGGAACGAGGGCTTTATTCATTGAAGAGAAGGGAGATGAGAGGAGAAATGATAAAGGTATACAAGATCTTCATCGGAATAGATAGATTGAACAGCCAGCGCCTCTTCCCCAGGGAAATACTGCTCAATACAAGAGGACCTGGCTAAGGTAAGGGGAGGGAATTTCAAGGCGGATATTAGAGGAAGATGTTTTTACTTACAGAGTAGCTGTTGTGTGGAATGCACTGCCTGAGCCAGTGGTGGAGGCAGATACACTAGTGAAATTTAAGAGACTACTAGACTGTTAGAATTTACGGAGTGTGGTTATATGGGGGCATGGTTTAAGGGTCGGCACAGCATTGTGGACCTGAGCGCCTGTAATGTGCTGTTCTATTCTATGTTCTATGTTGTAACATTGCCATACATTGCTTATTCGTCATTTCCAGCCATAAAGCCTCATTTAGACGAATTTTCTTGCCTGTCCTGACTGTCCACTGCGGTATTATTTATTTACTCAGCCTCGTAATGTCACACCTCCTCCTTTAATTCCTTCCACTTTCTCACGACTAAAAATAGCGAAACCCGAAAATACCGTGCTGTCCTGCTTGCTGCTCCCACACACAATTCTCAATGACATAATTCACCGTATTGATTCATTCGCTGAGCTCAACCGCCTTTTTAAAGCGTTTTGCATTAGAATGCTCAGTGCCCCAGTCGCAGTATGCACAAAACTCTTGATATATGACTTTTTCTGCGGTCTTAACAACATCTGTGTCCATATCGACTCCACTATCTGCTCTGGAGATCTGAATCCCATACCTTGCAACTGAAATTCAACAGCTCTCCCAAAAACTTCCATGCACAGTACTTGCAAACATTCTGGCTGGGATATCAGTTTCCCTCTAGTTCAGGTGTAAACCGTCTTCCATCTATTCTAAAAAGGGTTCTTAGAGTAAACCTATCAATTATAGGCCTGTCATTTTGTCGTCAATGGTGGGTAAGTTAATGGAAATTATTCTTAGAGATGGTATCTATAACCATATGGGTAGACGCGTCTGATTAGCAACAGTCAACATGGATTTCTGCGTGGAAGGTCATGTTTGACAAACCATATTGAATTTTTTGAAGATGTTACGAGGAAAGTTCCCGAGGATAAAGCAGTGGATGTTGTCTATATCGACTTCAATAAGGGCTTTGATAAGGATCCGCTTGGAAGGTTAGTTAGGAATGTTGAATCTTTAGGTATTAATATAGCAGTAAAATGGATTCAACTGTGGCTGGATGGGAGATGCCGAAGAGTAGTGGTGGATAACTGTTTGACAGGTTGGAGGCCGGTGACTAGTGGTGTGCCTCAGGGATCTATGTCAAAGGCCTTACTGAAGTCCATATAGACAACATCAACTGCTTTACGCTAGCATTAATGTGATATGGTTATAAAGATCCCACCTTCCTTGGAAGGATGTAGAAGCATTGGATAGGGTACGGAGGAGATTTACCAGGATGTTGCCCGGTTTAGAGGGTATGCATTATGATGAGAGATTAAGTGAACCAGAGCTTTATTCTTTGGAGAGACGGGGGACGAGAGGGGAAATGATAGAGGTATACAAGATATTAATAGGAATAGACAGAGTGAACGGCCAGCGCTACTTCCCCAGGGCAACATTGCTCAATACCAGAGGACCTGGCTTCAAGGTAAGGGGAGGGAAGTTCAAGGGTGTTATTAGAGGAAGATGGTTTTGAGCAAAGCGCTTAACAACACATTGCTTTGCGACCACATTGGTGCCAAGCTGCATGGGTCCTTGTGCCCTTCGCTTGGACAACATCGGCGGCGTGGAGAGGGGAAGGCTTGTAGCTTGGGCAGCTGCCGGTCTCTCATACAACCCCGCACTGAAATACCTTCCAAGGCGCAAATCCATGGTCTCACGAGACCGACGGATGCCTAGAATACTAGACAGGGATGTCGAGGCTTGAGGGATATATGGTCGGCAGCGTATAATTGTCGGCACATTGTGGGCCGAAGGCTCGGACTGTGCTGGACTATTCTATGTTCTATGTTCTAAGAGGACACTGGTTTAGTATGCCTGTGATCTACAGAAATTAAAGCATCTTTTTTTTTACAAAAGATTTGGGGAACATCGTGCAGAGTTCATTTAAGGGTAACTTTCAGGTCGTGTCGCTGGTGAAGAAGGCCAATGTGACGTTAGCATTCATTTCCGGAGGTCTAGAATAAGTAAATAAATAAATATTCAGATTCATTCCGCTTATCGAGGCAAGTTTGGGCTTACATTGGAAAAGGTTCTGATGCGGTTCACAAGAATGATTCCGGAGTTGAATGGCTTGACATGTGGGGAACATTTCATGGCTCTGTGCCAGTAGGACCCTCTATTCTGAGGGTCTGCTCACTGGTCTTTGACTCTACCAGCACTGGATAAATCCTCTCCACATCTACTCTAGCATGTCCTTTCAGCATTCCAGAGATTTCAATGAGGTCACACCTCATTCCTCCGACTGCCGGGTTGTTTTAGCTTTTCTATTCCTCATTCCTGCAGTAACGCTACACTTAGACTTATTTCCGCGCCTGTGCAGCCAATGAACTGTCGGGAGTCTATCACTGCCGAATAATTCACCCCTCCTCCTTTCAGACCATCGGTATACCACCGTGTCGCAAAATTGCAGAATCAGACAGTGAGTGAAGCTCGCTTCACGCCGTCCCAAAATAAATTTCTGGGGTCAGAGACAGTAGGACACTCCCTTCACAGCTTCCCGTCACACACTTCCGGCGTCAGACACAAAGTGAATCACCCTCCCCACCGTCCCATCACACACTCCTGGGGTCAGACACAGAGAGAAACTTGCTCCACCCTGTCCCATCACACACTCCCGGTGTGAGACACAGAGGGAAACTCCCTCCACACCGCCCCATCACACACTCCCGGGGACAGACACAGAGTTAATCTCCCTCCAACGCCAAAGCTATAGACATACCATTCCACCACACGCCGTCGGCGTAAGACGCTGAGTGAAGCTCCGTCGGCACTGACGCATCACAATTTCATTGCTCCTTCCAACTATACCATTATACGCTCTCTTGCACAGACACAGAGTAAAGCTCCCTCTTCCCCGTCAAATCGCACTCTGCCGTTCCGAAATTAGTTTCAGTTCGTCCCTTCTCAATCACATTAGACGCTCTCCGAGTGGACTGTTGTCTGGTCTATAAAGTAGCCCAATGAACATGGTCATACATTTATCATCCCTCATTCCTGTCCTTTAATTTAATAGATATATCACTGACCTCACTTTGCAAAAACCCCTTCTATAACATACCGATATCATTGGTACCTACAGTATATGGAACAGGGACTCCTGTTGCTGGTCCATATATTGTAGGTACTCCCCCACTTAAAAATCATCGAGAAGGAATGGTGCGCTGAGAAAAGAGGAAGGAAGGAGAGATGACTGAAGGCCACAGAAAGGGTGTTGAAATTACAGTTTTTGCAGCAAACCATGTAAGTCACCATTTTCTTGCTCACAATATCTGATTGAAGACTGCTTCAATACCGAAATCTTCCGACCTCTGACTGTGAGTCAGGGACAGAGCGATTCTGCCTCCACACCGTCCCATCACACACTCCCGGGGTCGGACTCGGAGTGAATCTCCCTCCACACCGTCCCATCACACACTCCGGGGGTCAGACACAGAGTGAATCTCCCTCCACACCGTCCCATCACACACAAACGGGGTTAGACAGAGAGTGAATCTCCCTCCACACCGTCCCATCACAAACTCCCGAGGTCAGACACAGAGTGAAACTCCCTCCCCACCGTCCCATCACACACTCCCGAGGTCAGACTCAGAGTGAAACTCCCTCCGCACCGTCCCATCACACACTCCCGGGGTCAGGAACCGAGTGAATCTCCCTCCACTCCGTCCCATCACAAACTCCCAGAGTAAGACACTGAATAAAGCTCCCTCTACACAGTCCCATCAAACACGGCCGGGGACTGACACAGAGTAAAGCTTCCTCCTCACTGTCCTAAAACAGACTCCTTGTTCAGACTCCGGTAAAGCTCACAAAATATTATTTCATGACTCCCCTGTGGTCAACCATGTGACGTAAACCCCGCGACATCGAAACACACTCTACTGGAGTCAGAACAAGTGCGCAGCTCCCTCCCTGCGCCGGTCTCACTCACCAAAACCCAAAATCTCGCGTTCCAGTAGTCTCGAATTGTTTGTGCCTCTTGGAGATGGTGTGTGTGTGTGTGTGTGTGTGTGTGTGTGTGTGTGTGTGTGTGTGTGTGTGTGTGTGTGTGTGTGTGTGTGTGTGTGTTACCAGATGGTGCGGGAACAGGAAGGAAGGGGAAAAGAGAGGAGGCCAGGGAAAGGGTGGTGAGATTACAGTCATTAATGAAACCACATGACCGGCCTGTGCATGCAGACTTCGTAGAGGCCCAGAACCTGGTGATAGATCGCCGGTGGAGGGGGGATGTGCAGCACCACACGTCATTTCAATTGCTTGTGAACACGGGGGCTGGGGTGCGGCGGAGCTTCCAGTAGAAGTGTTCGACGCAGGTTCCATTTTGTCAGAATTTTCCAATCTGGAACTCAGTTTCTGAAGTCCCGGCATCTTCCTTGTAAACCTTCTCTGCACTCTTTCAACCTTATTAATATCCGTCCTGTTATTCGGTGACCATGAATGCACACAATACTCCAAATATCGCCTCACCAATGCCTTATACAACCTCACTATAACATTCCAACTCTTATACACAATACTTTGATTTATAAAGTCCAATGTAATAAAAGCTCCCTTTGCGACCCTATCTACGTATGACGCAACTTTTATGGAATTTTGTATCTGTATTCCTGGTTCCCTCTGTTCTAATGCACTCCTCAGTGCCCTACTATTTACTGGAATATTCTATCTTGGTTTGTCCTACTAAAGTGCAATACCTCACACTTGTCTGTATTAAGCTCCATCAGCCCATTGTTTCACCAGTTCCAGATCCCCCTGCAGCTGTGAAAACCTTACTCAGTGTCTACTACACCTCCCATTTTTTTTATAATCTGCAAATTTGCTGATCCAATTTACCATATTATCATCCCTGATCTTAGCTTTGATTTCTCTGGTAATAGAATCGGTTTCTCTGTCAGGTTGTTGCTCAATAAACCACGAGGCGCTACTTTGTTATAAACAAACAAATTTCATGCAGACGCCTTCTGATTGGAGGCTGCCCCAATGCCGAGGCTACAGGATTATATGACCTCGTTAGTCAGAAACGATGCGAGGATCCCTCCATAACATTCCATCACACGCCGTCGGGGCGAGGGACTGAGTGAAACTCTATCGACAGCGACACATCAACATTTCCATGGTACAGACACAGAATGAAGCTCCATCCACACTGCCACATCATACTCTCCCCTGTAGAGACGCAGAGTGACGCTCCCTTTTCCCCGTCAAATTATACACTCCCTATTTCGGCATTGGCTTCAGTTCGTCCCTTCTCTATCACATCAGACGCTCTCCGAGTGCACTGTTGGCTGGTCTATACAGTAGCCCCAAGAACATGGTCATGCACTTCTCATTCGTCATTCCTATTTAGACGAGTTCTCTTGTCTTCCGTGACTGTCCACTGTGGTGACATTTTCTCAGGCTAGTAATGTCACCCCTCCTCCATTAATTCCTTCCGCTTTATAACGTCTAAATATGGAAACCGTGAAATATCACGTTGCCCTGCTTGTTTCTCCTGCAACCCTCTCAATAATGGCTACAGTATCACATTCAAATCTTGATTTGTGCCCTGAGCTCACCCGCCTTTACTTAAAACTTACAGATTTAAAATATTCGCAGCTCAGTGCCCCAGTCGCATCATTCTCAGCCTTTTGATTCCTGCCTTTGTCCGAGGTCTCTCCATCATCTGTCTCCACATCGACACCGCTATATGCTCTGGAACTCTGAATCCCATCCCCCTGCAAATCGAGTTGAACAACTCTCCACAAAGCCCACATGCTCAGTACCGGCACATTGTCCCGCTATGAATATTAGTTCTCTCCCAGTTTAGGTGTAAACCGTCTTCCAACTCTTCTGTACAGATTCTACCTTCCTTGGAAAAAAGATTCACGATGAATCCAAATTCGGAAGCCTTTCCACTGTCACTAACCCCTGAGTCACGTGTTAAACTTTAAGGTCTTCCGATGCCTGGACACTCTGGGGCGGGCAGTGGTCCTGTCCTTTAATTTAATAGAAATATCCCTGATCTCACTTTGCAGAAACCCCTTCCTACACATACCGATGTCATTGGTACCTACAGTATGTGGAACAGGAGCTCCTGCTGCTGGTCCATATACTATAGATACTCACCCACTTAAGAATCATACAGAAGGAATGCGTGCAGAGAAAAAAAAAGGAAGGAAGTTGAGATGACTGCAGGCCTCAGAAAGGGTTTTCAGATTGCAGTCTTTAGAGCAGAACGAGTGAGTCACCAGTTCCTTGCTCCCTACATCTGATAGGAGTGTGTTTGAACGCCTAAATCTTCTGACCTACAAAGACAGAGCGAGGCTGCCTCCACACCGTCCCATCACACACTCCCGGGGTCAGACACAGAGTGAATCACCCTCCACACCGTCCCATCACGAACTCCCGGGGTCAGACACTGAGTGAATCTCCTTCCACACAGTCCCATCACACACTCCCGGGGTCAGACACAGAGTGAATCTCCCTCCACACCTTCCCATCACAGACTCCCCGGGTCAGACACAGAGTGAATCTCCCTCCACACCGTCCCATCACATGCTGCCGGTTTCTGACATAGAGTGAAGCTTCCTCCTCACCGGCCTAAAACAAAGTCTCTTTGTCAGGCAACCAATGAATCTCACAAAATATACCCCATCACTCTCCGGTGGTCAGACACGTGACGTCCCCTCCGCAACATCGCAGCACACTCATACTTGAGTCAGAAAAAGTGCGCAGCCCCCTCCCTACGCTGGTCTCCTCACTCACCAATACCCAGGACCTCGGCAGCAGTCTCGAAATGTGTGTGCCTCTCGGAGATGGTGTGTATGTGTCTCCGTGTGACCGGATGGTGTGGTGCGGAAAGAGGAAGGAAGGGGAGGAGAGAGGAGGCCAGGGAAAGAGTGGTGAGATTACAGCCACGTATGCAAGTGGTGTGGAACCACGTGACCGTCCTGTGCATGCAGACTTTGGAGAGGCCCAGAGCCCAGTGATAGATCTCCGGCGGAAGGGGGCCGTGTAGCACCACGTCATTTATCCCTCAACTCCCCACAATTGCTTGTTAACACAGTGGAGGGGGTCGGCGAAACTTCCAGTAGAAGTGGTAGACGCAGGTTCCATTTTGTCATTTAAAATGACAAATTGTCCCGCTATTTATATTAGTTCTCTTACAGTATGGGTGTATACCGTATTCCTTCTCTTCTCTATGGATCCCACCTTGCTTGGAAAAATGCAATGATTACAAATTTGGAAGCCTTCCCTCAGTCACCAACTCCTGAGCCACGTGCTAATCTTTATGGTGTTCCGATTTCTGGACACACTGGGCCGGGCAGTGGTCCTGACCTTTAATTTAATAGATATATTCCTGATATCACTTTGCAAAACCGCTTCCCATATATACCGATGTCATTTGCACCTGCAGTATATGGAACAGGGACTCCTGTTGCTGTCAACATATCTAGGTACTCCCCCACTTAAGATTCATACAGAAGAAATGGTGTGCTGAGAAAAGAGGAAGATGACTGCAGCCCTCAGAAAGGGTTTTCAGATTGCACTCTTTAGAGCAGACCGAGTGAGTCACCACTTTCTTGCTCCCTACATCTGACTGGAGTGTGTTTGAACGTCTAAATCTTCTGACCTACGACCGTGAGTCAGAGACAGAGCGAGGCCGCCTCCTCACCGTCCCATCATACACTCCCGGGGTCAGACATAGAGTAAAGCTCCCTCCACACAGTCCCGTCGCACGCTGCCGGCGTCTGACACAGATTGAAGCTTTTTCCTCACCGGCCTAAAACACAGTCCCTTTGTCAGGCAACCGGTAAATCTCAAAAAATATTATCCCGTCACTCTCCGTTGGTCAACCATGTGACGTCCCCTCCGCAATATCGCAGCACACTCATAGTGGAGTCAGGATTAGTGCCCAGACCCCTCCCTACGCTGTTCTGCTCACTCACCAATACCCAGGAACTCGGCAGCAGTCTCGAAATGTGTGTGTCTCTCGGAGATGGTGTGTATGTGTCTCTGTGTGACCGGATGGTATGGTGCGGAAAGAGGAAGGAAAGGGAGGAGAGAGGAGGCCAGGGAAACAGTGGTGAGATTACAGCCACGTACGCAAGTGGTGTGGAACCACGTGACCGTCCTGTGGAGAGGCCCAGAGCCCAGTGATAGATATCGGGCGGAAGGGGGCGGTGTAGCGCCACACGTCATTTCTCCCTCAACTCCCCGCAATTGCTTGTGAACACAGAGGAGGGGGTCGTCGAAACTTCCAGTAGAAATGGTAGACGCAGGTTCCATTTTTCATTTAAAATGACAAAATGGAACCTGACGGCGGGACGGCGGGAGTACCCGCCATCCCAAAAACGACTTCTCTATCTTTTATTTAATTCTGGTTTTCATTCCCCTGTAACTCTACGAACATACCTTCTTTTTAGTTGTAAAAATGCCTCTGATATATTATTTTCCCCCCAGTTTAGGTGGAAACAGAGAGCTTGCTCGAGAGCAGAGTAAATGAAGGAGATGCCCAACGTGGGTTGGTGTGCTGCGGACTCCGGGCAGATAAATGTGCTGCCCCCTAGTGTTCGTCCACAAGCTCTGTCGCGTTCGGCCGTGGGATTCAGCAGCATTCAATGGTTTCAGGGCCTCAAGTTACGTTCTTCTGGAGTAACGCTATCAAGATTGGTTTCTTCATGGCTACTCACGTATGTTTCTACGTAAATTAAAATTGGATTGAATCTGACTTGAGAGACATGCCTCTAGTGGTCACTTTCACCCCTCTCCCCAAACCAGAAAAATAGAAAGTGGTATTCCTGTTCTTGAGCCGGTTGGCCACAGATGGCACACTGCACTGGGCCTGTCTGGCTAACACCTTTCAACCTCCTGACTGTCCACCAATCTCGCATGAACAGCACATTGGATCTATTCCTCCCTATCACACCCTCAGTTTGCCGAATGTGTTCATCCAGTAGCAGTTCCAGCTGCTAAACACGGTGTGTTAGAAGCTGCAGCCGGATGCAATTCGCACCGCTGACGTTGTCAGAGACACTGGAGGTCTCCCTGCCGTCCCACTTCCTGAAGACGAGCATTCAACACTCCTGACAGGCATTGTTCCCGGTCTGACAGTGAAATTATAAAGAACGAAACAAAAAATTAACTAAAAACAAACATACCAACAATTGAACCACCGAACCATAGAATATTACAGCACAGAAACAGGCCTGTGGCTCTTCTGGCCTGTGCCGAACCGTTTTTCTGCCTGCACCTGTCAGATGTCCCTTCATACACAGCTCATCCATGTACCTGTCCACGTTTTTTTAAATGTTAAGTGAGCCTGCATTTACAGCTTCATCTGGCCGCTCACTTCACACTCCCACCACTCACTTTGTGAAGAAGCTCTCTCCTCTAGTGTTCCCTTGAAACATTTCACCTTTCACCCTTAACGCATATTCTCTTTTTTTTTCTCTCCTGGCCTCTGTGGAAAAAGCCTGCTTGCATTCATTCTATCTATACCCATCATAATTGTATACACCTCTATCAAATCTCCCCTCATTCTCCTTCGCTCCAGGGATTAAAGTCCAAACCTATTCAAACTTTAACCGTAAGTCAGTTTCTCAAGTTCCGGCACCATCCTTGTAAACCTCCTCTGCACCCTTTCAACCTTATAAATATCGTTCCTGTTATTCGGTGACGAGAACTGTACACAATACTCCAAATATGACCTCACCAATGTCTTATACAACCTCACTATAACATTCCAACTCTTATACACAATACTTTGATTTATAAAGTCCAATGAACTAAAAGATCACTTTACGACCCTATCTACTTATGACGCAACTTTTATCCAATTTTGTATCTGTATTCCTAGATCCCTCCGTTCTACTGCACTCCTCAGTGTCCTACTATTTACTGGTATGTTCTACCTCGGTTTGTCCTTCCAAGTGCAATACCTCTCACTTGTCTGTATTTAACTCCATCAGCCCATTGTTTCAGCAGGTCTTGAACCCACAGCAAGCTGTGAAAACCTTCCTCACTGTCTACTACACGTCCCATGATTTTATAATCTGCAAATCTGCTGATCCAATTTACCATATTATCATCCAGATAAAATATCCCTTGTCTTATCTTTGTGTTCCTTGTTAATACAGTGCTTTTCTCTGACAGGATGTTGCTCAATGAACCGCGAGGCGCTACTTTGTAATACACAAACACATTTCATGCAGACGCCTTCTGATTGGAAGCTGGACGAATCCCGAGGCTATGGGATTTAGTCAAAAACGATGCGAGGTTCCCTCCATACCATTCCATCACACACCGCCGGGATCAGAAACTGAGTGAAACTCTATCGACACTGACCCATCAATATTTCCATGGTACAGACACAGAATGAAGCTCCTTCCACACGGCCCAATCATAATCTCCCTGATAGAGACAGAGAGGGACGCTCCCTTTTCCCCGTCAAGTCACACACTCCTGAGTAGGACATTGGCTTCTGTTCGTCCCTTCTCAATCACATCAGACGCTCTCCGAGTGGACTGTTGGCTGATCTATAATGTATCCCCAAGAACGTGGCCATGCATTTCTCATTCGTCATTCCAATTTAGCGGAGTTCTCTTATCTACCCAGACTGTGCACTGTGGTGACATTTTCTCATGCTCGTAATGTCACCCCCTCCTTTAACAACTCTCCGCAAAGCCCGCATGCTCAGTACCCGGCAAATTGTCCCGCTATGAATATTAGTTCTCTTCCAGTCTGGGTGTAAACCGTCTTCCTTCTCTTCTCTACAGATCCCACCAACTCCTCAGCCAATTGTTAAACTTTCGGCTCTTTCGATGCCTGGACACATTGGGGCGTGCAGTGGTCCTGTCTTTAAATTTAATAGATATATCCCTGATCCCAATTTGCAAAAACCGCTTCCCATACATACCGATGTCATTGGTACCTACAGTATATGGAACAGGGACTCCTGTTACTGGTCTATATACTGTAGGTAGTCCCCCACTAAAGAATCATACAGAAGGAATGGTGTGCTGAGTAATGAGGAAGGAAGTTGAGATGACTGCAGGCCTCAGATAGGGTATCAGATTGCAGTCTTGAGAGCAGACCGAGTGAGTCACCAGTTTTTTGCTCCGTACATCTGATTGGAGTGTGTTTAAACGCCGAAATCTTCTGAGCTACGACTGTGAGTCAGCGACAGAGCGAGGCTGCCTCCACACTGTCCTATCACACATTCTCATGGACAGACATAGAATGAAGCTCCCTCCACACCGTACCATCACTAACTCCCGGAAAGACATATAGAGTAAAGCTGTCTCTGCACAGACCCATCACACGATGCCGGTGACTTATCCAGAGTAAAGCTTCCTCCTCACCGGCCGAAAATAGTCTCTTTGTCAGGCCATGCATTTGTGGTGAAGCTCACAACGTATTATCCCATCACTCTCCGGTGGTCAACCATGTGACGTCCCCACCGCAACATCGCAGCACACTCATAGTGGAGTGAGAAAAAGTGCGAAGCCACCTCCTTAGGCTGGTCTCCTCACTCACCAATACACTGGACCTCGGTAGCAGTCACGAATTGTGTGTGTCTCTCGGAGATGGTGTGTATGTGTCCCTGTGCGAGCGGATGGTGTGGTGCGGGAAGAGGAAGGAAGGGGAGGAGAGTGGAGGCCAGGGTAAGCGTGGCGAGATTACAGCCACGTATGCAAGTGGTGTGGAACCACGTGACCGACCTGTACATGTGGCCTTTGAAGGGGCTCAGAGTCTCTGATCCATCTCCGGTGGAAAGGTGGAGCTGTAGAACCATACGTCATTTCTCCTTCAACTTCCCACAATTGCTTGCAATCACAGAGATGGATATAGAGCGGCGGCGGAGCTTCTAGTTGAAATGGTAGAGCCAGGTTCAATTTTGTCATTTAACAAAAAATTGTATAGGTATATTGCATGGAAGGAATGCAACGTTATCGGCTGTGTACAGATCGGTGGGACTAGGTGAGAGTAAGCTTTCGGCATGGACGAGAACAGCCCAGAAGCCCTGCTTCCGTGCAGTAACAGATATATGGTTGTATGTAGTACGTTATACACCCGCCTCTGTCAAAGTCCTACTGGAAACCCTCTCTTCTCTGTTTATCAGTGCATCTGATGAGACTCGGAAATCCGCCCCTCACCCTTGAATTATTGCCACTTCATTGCGACCAAGACAACCAAAACCTGGAATTATGAGCTAAAGGTCCTGCCGTCCGAACAACCACATCTCTATTTTTTATCTCATTCTGGTTTTCATCCCCCTGTAACTCTGCGAACAATCCTTCTTTTTAGCGGTAAATCTTCCGCTGAGATATTATTTCCCCTCCAGTTCAGGTGGAAACTGAGAGACTTGCTCGAGAGCAGAGAAAATGAAGGAGCTGCCCAAGGTGGGTGGGTGTGGTGCGGCCTCCGGGCAGATGAATGTGCTGCCCCCTATTGTTCGTCCACAAGCTCTGTCGCGCTCGTCCGTGGCATTCACTGGCATTCAATGGATGCAGTGTCTCACGTTGCGTTCTACTGGAGTAACACTGTCTAGTTTGGTTTGTTCATGGCTACTCACGTATGCTTGTCTGTGAATTAAAATTGGATTGAATCTGACTTGAGAGACATACCTCTACTGGTCATTTTCACCCCTCTACCCAACCTAGAAATATCGAAATTGGTATTCTTGTTATTGACCCGGTTGGCCACAGGTGGCTCACTGCACTGGGCGTGCCTGGCTAAACCTTTCAAACTCCGGACTGTCCCCCAGTCTCGCGCGATCTGCATATTGGGTCTCACTTCCTCCCAATATGTGCTCCTTATCACACACTCAGCTTCCCGAAAGACCCTGAGTTCATCCAGTATCAGTTCCAACTCCATAAATCCGAATGTTAGAATCTGCATCCGGAGGCAATTATCAGAGACGAGATTGTCAGAGACGCTGGAGGTCTCCCTGTCGTCACAGATCCTAGAAGAGAAGCATTCAACACTCCTGACAGGCATTGCTACCGCTCTGACTGTGAAGTTATGAAGAAAGCAACAATAAATTAACTAAAACCAAACATACCAACAATAAAACCATATAGCCAATGGAACATTACAGCACAGAAACAGGCCTTTTGGCTCTTCGTGGCTGTGCCAAACCGTTTTTCCGCGTAGTCCCAATGACCTGCACCTGGTATATATCCCTTCATTAACGACTCATCCATGTACCTGCCCACGTTTTTTTTTTCAATGTTAAAAGTGAGCCTGCATTGAACCCTTCATCTGGCAGCTCATTTCACACTCCCACCACTGAGGTCGTGAAGAAGACATCTCCTCTAGCGTTCCCTTTAAACTTTTCCCCCTTCACACTTAACGCGTATTCTCTATTTTCTTCTCCCCTGGCCTCAGTGGAAAAAGCCTGACTGCATTCACTCTATCTATACCCAACATAATTGTATACACCTCTGTCAAATCACCCCGCATTCTCCTACTCTCCAGAGAATAAAGTCCTAAATGATTCAACCTTTCTCTGTAACTCAGATTCTCAAGTTTCGGTAACATCCTTGAAAACCTACTCTGCCCTCTTTCCACCTTATTAAAACCGTTCATGTGATTCGGTGACGAGAACTGCGCACAATGCGTTAAATACGGCCTCACCAATGCGTGGTAGATCCGCAGCATAACATTCCAACTCTGATACACAGTTCTTTGATTTATAAAGGCCAATGTTCAAAAAGCTCCCTTTACGACCCTATCTACTTGTGAAACAACCTTTATGGAATTTTGTATCTGTATTCCTAGAACCCTCTGTTCTACTGCACTCCTCAGTGCCCTAACAATTACTAGTATGTTCTACGTTGGTTTGTCCTTCGAAAGTGGAATACCTCACACTTGTATGTATAAAACTCCGCCAGCCCATTGTTTCAGCTGGTCCAGATCTCTCGGCAAGCATTGGATTTTTTCCTCACTATGGTCGTCCTATGTCTGGAAACACTGGGACGGGTAGTGGTCCTGTCCTTTAATTAAATGGCCAAATCACTGATCTCAATTTGCAAAAACTCCTTGCATTACATAGCGATGTCATTGGGACCTACAGTATATGGAACAGGAACTCCTGTTACTGGTCCATATACTGCAGGTACTCACCCACCTCAGAATCACAGAGAAGAAGTAGCGTGCTGAGAAAAATGGAAGGAAGGGGAGATGACTGAATGCAACAGAAAGGGTGTTCAGATTGCAGTCTTTGGAGCAGACCGTGTGAGTCACCATTTTCTTGCTCCCTACATCAGATTGGAGTGTGTTTGAACGCCGGAATCTTCTGACCTACGACCGTGAGTCAGAGACAGAGTGAGGCTGCCTCCGCGACGTCCAATCACACAGTCCTGGGGACAGACATGGAGTAAAGCTCCCTCTGCACAGTTCCATCACACGCTGCTGGTGTCTTACACAGAGTAAATCTTCCTCTTCACCGGCCTAAAACAGACTCACTCTCAGACAACCGGTGAAGCACACAAAATATTGTCCGGTGGTCAACCACGTGATGTCCCCTCCACAACATCGTAGCACCCTCATACTGGAGTCAGGAAAATGTGCACAGCCCCCTCACTGAGCTTGTCTCCTCACTGACCAATACCCAGGACTTCGGCAGCAGTCTCGAAATGTGTGTGTCTCTCGGAGATGGTGTGTATGTGTCTCTGTGTGACCGGATGGTGTGGTGCGGGAAGAGGAAGGAAGGGGAGGAGAGAGGAGGCCAGAGAGAGCGTGTTGAGATTACAGCCATGTAGCCAAGTGGTGTGGAACCACGTGACAGGCCTGTACATGCGGTCTTTGGAGAGGCCCATAGCCTGGCGACAGCTCTCCGGTGGAAAAGGGGTGGTGTTGTACCTTACGTCATTTCTCCCTCAACTGCCAACTACTGCCTGTAAATTCAGGGGTGGGGGTTCGTCGTAGGGCGGCGGCGGAGCTTCCAATAGAAGTGGTAGAGGCAGGTTCGATTTTGTCATTTAACAGAAAATTGGATAGGTATATTGTTGGGAAGGAATGAGACTTTGTCGGCTGTGGACAGATAGGTGGGAATAGGTGAGAGTAAACCTTCGGTACGGACTTGAAGATCCAAAATGGGCTGTCTCCGTGCTGTAATTGTTATATATATGTAATACGTTATACTCCCGTCTCTGTCAAAGTCCCACTGGAAACCCCCTCTTCCTCTGTTTGTCAATGAATCTTATGTGACTCGTAAAGCCGCCAGTCGCCCTTGAATTATTTACACTTTTTCGCAACTAGTACAAACAAAACCTGGAATTTTGAGCTGAAGGGCCTTCGGTCCCAAAGACCACGTCTCTATCTTTTATCTCATTCTGGTTTTCATCCCCCTGCAACTCTGCGAACAATCCTTTATTTAGTGGTAAAACTTCCGCTGAGATATTATTTCCCCTCCAGTTCAGGTGGAAACTAAGGGCCTTGCTCGAGAGCAGAGGAAATGAAGGAGCTGCCCACTGTGGGTGGGTGTGCTGCGGACTCCGGGCAGATGGAGGTGCTGCCCCCTAGTGTTCGCCCACAAGCACTGTCGCGCTCGACCTTGGCATTCAGTGGCATTCAATGTTTGCAGGGTCTCACGTTGCGTTCTACTTCAGTAATGCTGTCTAGTTTGGTTTGTTCATGGCTACTCACCTACGCTTGCATGTGAATTAAAATTGGATTCGATTGAAACCGTCTCTTGTGCAAAGTTCCGAACTTGTATTGAAGAAAACCCAATGATCATGCAATCTGAAGCTCTCATTCCTAACCCTGCACCCTAGACACGTGTTAATCTGTATTACCTTCCGATTTCTGACCACACCAGCATCTGAAGAGCTTTGCCTCCTCACTTTCCCACTGGTTATTGCTAGGGACTCGATCCGATATGTCGTGGCCCTGGAACCCGGGAGGTAAGATACCATACAGGAATCTTCTGTCGCCTGCAGATCCTCTTTTCTGCTCGGCAAACAATGAATCACCACTGGCCACATGTTGACTCTTTTCGCCTTCCGCACTATCCCACTGCACCACCGAACCAAACTCAGTGAAAGAGTCCTGACCTGAGAGACATATATCGACATATATTTTATCCCTCTCCCCCACCCGGAAGTATACAAAGTGTTATTCCTATTATTGAGCCGGTTGGCCACAGACGACATTCTGCACTGGGCCTGGATGGCTAATCCCTTTCAACTTCCTGACTGACCCAAATCTCGCGTGAACTGCACACTGGGTCTACCTTCCTCCCAATGTTTCCTCCCTATCACGCCTTCTGTTTCATGAATGATCCTGAGTTCATCCAGTAGCAGTTCCAACTGCGAAACGCGGTGTGTCAGAAGCTGCAGCTGGATGCACTTTTCACAGGTGCTAACGCTCCGACTGTGAGATTAGAAAGAAAGAGTCAACGAATTAACTAAAAACAAACATACCAACAAAAGAACCATAGAAAGTTACAGCATAGAAACTGGCCTTTTGGTCCTTCATGTCTGTACCAAACCGTTTTCACGCTGTGTCACGCTGAGGTGCACCTGGTACATATCCCTCCATACACTTCTCACCATGTACCTGTCCACGTTTTCCTTAAATATTAAACGTGAGGCTGCATTTACAACTTCATCTGACAGCTCATTCCACGGGCCCCACGGATCTCTGTGTGATGACCCAGGCCCTAATTTTCCCTTTAAACTTTTCCCCCTTCACTTTAACCCATGTTTTCTGATTTATCTTTCTCCCCTAGCCTCAGTGGAAAAAGCCGGATGCATTCACTCTATCCAGAACCATCATAAATTTATACACCTCTATGAAATCTCCGCTCATTCTTCTACACTCCAGGTAATATAGTCCTAACCTTTTCAACCTTTCTATGTAACTCTGTTTCTCAAGTCGCGGCAAAACAGTTTCTGCATTGTTTCAACCTTAATAATATCGTTCCTGTTATTCGATGACGAAAACCGCACACAATACTCCAAATACATCCTCACCAATGCCTTAAACAAACTCACCATAATTTTCCAACTCTTATACTCAATACTTTGATTTATATAGGCTAATGTACTATAAGCTCTCTTTACCACCCTACCTACGCAACTTTTATGGGATTTTGTATCTGTATTCCTAGAACCCGCTGTTCTTCTGCACTCCTCTGTGCCCTACATTCTACCTTCTATGTTCTACCTTGGTTGGTCGTTCCAAAGTGCAAAACCTCACACCTGTCTGTATTAAACTCCATCAGCCCATTGTTTCAGCGGGAACAGATCCCTTTGCAAGCTTTGAAAACCTTCCACACCGTCTTCTGCACCTCCCAGTTTTTTTATAATCGGGAAATTTGCTGATCCAGTTTACCACATAATCATCCAGATAAAATATCCCATGCCTTATCTTTGTTTTTACTGCTAATAAATCCGTTTCCCTGATTGGCTGTTACTCAATCAACCGCGAGGCTCTAATTTGTAATACACACACAAATTTCACGCACACGCCTTCTGATTAGAGGCCGTCCCAACGCCAAAGCTGCAGGAGTCAATGAATTCGTCAGTCAGACACATAGCTAGGCTCCCTTCATACCATTCCATCACACGTCATCGGGGTCCGACTGAGTGAAGCTCCATCGATGATGATCCATTACAATTTCCATGGTACAGACACAGAATGAAGCTCCTTCAACACTGCCCCATCGTACTCTCCCTGGTAGAGACACTGAGTGAAGCTCCCTCTTCCCCGTGAAATCAGACACTCTCGGTTCCGATATTTGTTTCAATTCCTCCCTTCACAATCACAGCAGACGCTCTCCGAGTGGACTGTTGGCTGGTCTATAATGTAGCCCCATGAACATGGTCATACATTTCTCATTCCTGATTCAACCCATAGTGCCTCACTTAGACGAATTACCTTGTCTATCCTGTCTGTGCACAGAGGTGACATTTTCTCAGGCGAGTAATGTCACCCCTCCTCCTGTGATTCCTTCCGCTTTCTGACGTCTGAATACAGAAACCGCGAAATATCATGCTGTCTGTTAGTTCTCCTGCAACTGTCTCAATAATGGCTACAATATCACAATTCAAATTTTGATTCATGCCCTGAGCTCGCCCACCTTTATTTAAAACTTCCAGCATTGAAATATTCGCAGCTCAGTGCCCCAGTCGCATCATGTTCAACCTTTTAATTCCTGTCTTTGTCCGAGGTCTCTCCAACATCTGCTCTGGTACTCTGTAAAACATCTCCCTGCAAATCGGGTTTAATAACTCGACCCAATGCCCGCACTCTGAGTAGCGGCAAATAATCCGGCTTGGAATATCAGTTCTACTCCAGTTTACATGTAAACGGTCTTAGAAAAAGAGAAAAATAGAAAACAGGTGCAGCAGTAGGCCATTCAGTCCTTCGAGCCTGCACCGACATTTAGTATGATTATGGCTGATCATCCAACTCAGAACCCAATACCTGCTTTCTCTCTATACCCCCTGATCCCTTTAGCCACATCTAACTTCCCCTTACATATAGCTAATGAACCGGCCTCAACTGTTTCCAGAGGCAGATAATCCCACAGAATCACCACACTCTGTGTGAAGACGTTTTTAATCATCTCGTTCCTAAAAGGCTTCCCCTTTATACTTAAACTGTGACCTCCCGTTCTGGACCTCCCCAACAACTGAAACAATATACGTGCATCCAGCCTGTCCAATCACTTTAGAATGTTATATGTTTCAATAAGATCCCCACTCAATCTTCTAAATTCCAGTGAGTATAAGCCTTGTCGATCCAACCTTTCTTCATATGAAAGTACTGTCATTCCAGGAATCAATCTGGTGAAGCTTCATTGTACTCCCTCTATGACAAGAATGACTTTCCTCAGATTAGGGGACCAAAACTGCACACAATACTCTAGGTGCTGTCTCAGCAAGGCCTTATACAACTGCACTAGAATCTCCCTGCTCCTGTACTCAAATCCTCTTGCTATGAATACCTACATACAATTTCGCTCTTTTACCGCCTGCTGTACCTGCATGCTCACTTTCAATGACTGGTGTACAATGACACCCAGGTCTCGTTGCACCTCCACTTTTCCTAATCGGCCACCGTTCAGATAATTATCTGCTTTCCTGTTCTTCCAACCAAAGTGGATAACCTCACAATTTTCCACATTAAATTGCATCTACCATGAATTTGTCCACTCACCTAACCTATACAATCACCCTGCATCCTCTTAACATCTTCCTCACAGCAAACACCGTCACCCAGCTTTGTGTTACCCGCAAACTCGGAGATACTGCATTTAAATCCCTCGTCTAAATCATTAATATATATTGTGAACAACTGGGGTCCCAGCACTGAGCCTTGCGGTACCCCACTAGTCACTGCATGCATTGTGAAAAGGACCCGTTTACTCCCACGATTTGCTTCATGTCTGCCAGCCAATTCTCTATCCATATCATTAACATCACCCCAATATCATGTGCCTTATGTGTGCACACTAATCTCCTGTGTGGGAATTTGTCAAAAGCCTTTTGAAAATCTGAATATACCACATCCACTGGATCTCCCCTATCCACACGACTAGTTACATCTTCAAAAAATTGTATAAGATTCGTCAGGCATAATTTTCCTTTCACAAATCCATGCTGAATTTGTCCGATGATTTGACCGTGTTCCAAATGTGCTGTTATCACATCTTTGATGACCGACTCTAGCATTTTCCACACCACCGATGTCATACTAACAGGCCTATAATTCCCCGGTTTGTCTCTCTCTCCTTTTTTAAAAAGTGTGGTTACGTTACCCAGTCTCCAATCCACTAATCCAGAATCTAAGGAGTTTTGAAACAAATATCACGAATGCATCAACTATTTCTTGGGCTACTTCCTGAAGCACTCTGGGATGCAGACTATCTGGCCCTGGGGCTTTATCTGCCTTTAATCCCTTCAATTTAGCTAACACCACTTCCCTACTAACATGTATTTCCCTCAGTTCCTCCAACTCACTAGACACTCGGTCCCTTACTATTTCTGGAAGATTATTTTTGTCCTCCTTAGTGAAGACAGAAACAAAGTAGTTATTCACTTGGTCTGCCATGTCTTTGTTCCCTCTGATCAATTCACCTGCTTCTGACTGTAAAGGACCTACATTAGTCTTAACCAATCTTTTTTTCACATATCTATAAATGCTATTATAGTCAGTTTTTATGTTCCCTGCTAGCTTCCTCTCATAACATTTTTCCCTTTCCGAGTTAAGCCTTTTGTCCTCCTCTGCTGTTCTCTGAATTTCTACCAGTCCGCAGGTGTGCCGCTTTTTTTTTTTTTGCAAATTTATATGTTTCTTCTTTGGACTTGATACTATCCCTAATTTCCCTCGTCTGCCACGGGTGCACAACCTTTCCTGGTTTATTCTTTTGCCAAACCGGTATGAACAATAGTTGTAGTTCATTCATGAGATCTTTAAATCCTGGTCATTGCATATCCACAGTCGACCTATTAAGTTTTATTTGCCAGTCCATCTTAGCTAATTCACGTCTCATACATTGAAAGGTGTCCTTCTTTGTTTCTGAATTAACTATGTCACTCTCTATCTTACTGAAGAATTCCAACATGTTATGGTCACTCTTACCCAAGGAGCCTCTCTCGACAAGATTGCTAACTAACCCTTCCTCATTGCCCAATGCCTTATCTAGAATGGCCTGCTCTCTGGTTGGTTCCTCAACATGTCGGTTCAGAAAACCATCCCGCATATATTCCAAGAAATCCTCTTCCTCAGCACCCTTACCAATTTGGTTCACCCAATCTATATGTAGATTGAAGTCACCTTTATTGAAGTTCCTTTATTGCACGCATTTTTAATTTCCTGTTTAATGCCATCCCCAACCTGACTACTACTGTTTGGTAGCCTGTACACAACTGCCACCAGCGTTTTCTGCCCCTCAGTGTTATGCAGCTCCTCCCACATCGATTCTACATCCTCCAGGATGATGTCCTTCCTGTCTATCTGGTTAATAGAACTTTTGTACAAATCCCACCTTCAATGGAAAAACCACAACGATTCCAAATTTGGAAGTTTTCCCACCGTCAATAACTCCTGAGCCTTCCACTGTCTGGATACACTGGGACGGATAGTGGTCCTGTCATTTAATTTAATAGATTAATCCCTGATCTCACTTTGCAAAAACGCTTTCCCATACATACTGATGTCACAGGTACGTACAGTATATGGAACAAGGGCTTCTATTTCTAGTCCATATTCTGTAGATACACACTTAAGGAGCATCGAGAAGGAATGGTGTGCTGAGAAAAGAGGAAGGAAGGAGAGAGGACTGGAGGCCACAAAAACGGAGTTCAGATTGCAGTCTTTGGAGCAGACCGAGTGAGTCACCAATTTCATACTACCTAATTCTGATGGGAGTCTGTTTAAACGCCGAAATCCTCTTATCTACGACTGTGAGTCAGAGATAGAGCGAGGCTGCCTCCACACCGTCCCAAAACACACTCCCCGGATCAGACACTGAGTGAAGCTCCCACCGCTCCGTCCCATAACACATACCCTGTTTAAGACACAGAGTAAAGCTCCCTCTACATATTCCGATCACACACTGTAGGGATCTGACACAGAGTCAACCGTCCTCCTCACCGCCCTGAAACAGGTTCGTTGGTCAGACAAACGGTGACGCTCACAAAATTGGATAATCATGCTCCTGGAGACAAACCTGTGAAATCCCCCCCCGCAACATCGCAGCGCACTCTTCTGGAGTCAGTGAAAGTGCGTTGCCCCCTCCCTATGCCGGTCTCCTCACTCACCCATACCCAAGATTTTGGCGTTCCAATAGTTCCGAATTGTGTGTGTTTCGCGGTGTGTATATATCTCTGTGTGACCGGATGGTGTGGTGCGGGAAGAGGAAGTAAGTGGAGGAGAGAGAAGGTCAGGGAAAGGGTGTTGAGATTACAGTCACTAATGCAAGTGAAGTGGAACCACGTGACCGGCCTGTGCATGCACAGTTTGGAGAGGGCCAGAGCCTGGTGATAGATATCCGGTGGAAGGGGGTAATGTGTAGCCCTACAAGTCATTTCTCCCTCAATATCCCGCAATTGCTTGTGAAAACAGGGGTGGGGGTGGCGAAGAGGCGGCAGCGGAGCTTCCAGTAGAAGCGGCAGAGGTAGGTTTGGTTTGTCATTTTGTCAAAAAAATGTATAGGTATATGTTCAGGAAAGGTATGGAGCGTTATGGTCTGAGTGCAGGTACGAGGAATTAGGCCTGTTTCTGTGCTGTAAATGTTATATGATTATATGTATATGTTATATCCATGTTTCTGTCAACACACACTGGAATCCCTCTCTTGCTGTGTTTGTCAATGCATCTAATGTGAATCGTAAAGACGCCCTTCACCCTTGACTTATTTCCGCTTTATCACGGCCAAGTCAAACAAAACCTGGAATTTTGAGCAGAGGGTCCTGTCATCCCACAACCACTTCTCTATATTTTATCTCATCCTGGTTTTCAATCTCCTATAACTCAACGAACATTCCTTCGTTTTAGTGGTAAAAATTCCTCTGAGTTATTATTTCCCCTCCAGTTCAGGTGGAAATGGAGAGCCTTGCTCGAGAGCAGAGAAAATGAATGAGCTGCCCAGCGTGGGTAGGTGTGGTGCGGCCTCCAGGCAGATGGATGTGCTGCCCCCTAGTGTTCGCCCACAAGCTCTGTCGCGCTCGACCGTGGCATTCAGTGGCATTCAATGGATGCAGGGCCTCAAGTTGCGTTCTACTGGAGTAATGTTGTCTAGTTCGGTTTGTTCATGGCTACTCACGTATGTCTGTCTGTGAATTAAAATTGGATTGGATTGAAACGTTCTCTTGTGCAAAGGTCGGAACTTCCATTGAAGAAAAAGCAATAACCCGACTATCTCAACCTCGCATTCCTAACCCTGCACCGCCGCCACGTGCTAATCTGTATTATCTTCCGATTTTTGACCACACCAGCACCTGTAGAGCTTTGCCTGCTTACCCACCCACGGGATATTGCTACGGACCCCATACGAAATGTCGTGGCCTTGGCACCCGTAAGGTAAGATACCATCCAGGAATCTTCTCTCGCCTGCAGTTCCTCTTTACTGTTCGCCAAACAATGATTCCCCATATCTGGCCACATCTCGCCTCATATTGCACTCTCCACTATCTCACTGGACCACAGAACCAAACTTAGTGATTGAGTCCTGACCTGAGCGACATATCTCTACTGGTCATTTTCACCCCTCTCCCCCACCCAGAAGTATACAAAGTGGTATTCCTGTTATTGAGCCGGTTGGTCACAGGGGGCACTCTGCACTGGGCCTTGCTCGCTAATCCCTTTAAACCTCCTGACTGTCCCCCAGTCCCGCGTGTACTGCAAATTGAGTCACACCTCCCCCCAATATTTCCTCCCTATCACACCATCTGCTTCCCTAGTGACCCTGACTTCATCCATTTGCAGTTCCAACTGCTGAACGCTGTGTGTAAGAAGCTGCAGCTGGATGCACTTCTCACAGATGAAGTCGTCAGAGACACTGGAGGTCTCCCTGCCGTCCCACATACTGGAAGAGGAGCATTTAACACTCTTGACAGGCATTGCTCTGACTGTGAAATTATAAACAAAGCAACAATAAATTAACTGAAAACAAACATACAAACAATAAAACCATACAGCCATAGAGCATTATAGCACAGAAACAGGCCTTTTGGCCCTTCTTGTCTGTGCTAAACCGTTTGTCCGCCTAGTCCCACTGACCTGCATCTGGCCCATATCCTCCATAAACCTCTCATCCATGTACATGTTTTTCTTAAATATTAAAATGAGCCTGCATTCACCAATTCATCTGGCAGCTCATCCCACAATCCCACCGCTCTATGTGTGAAAAAGCCCCCCCCCCATTTCGCTAGTCAAACTTAACCCATATACTCTGCCTTTTCCCCCCCTAGCCTCAGTGGAAAAAGCCTGTTTGCATTCACTCTGTACACATCATAATTTTATATACCTCTGTCAAGTCTCCCCTCATTCTTCTGCGCTCTCGGAAATAAAGTCCTAACCTATTCAACCTTTCTCTGTAACTCAGTTTCTCTAGTCCCTGCAAACCTTCTAAACCTTCTCTGAACGCTTTCAAACTTATTAGTATTCCTCCCTGTAATTCGGTGACCAAAACTGACCAAATTACGCCTCACCAATGCCTCATTCAACTTTCCCATAACATTCCAACTCTTATACTCAATACTTTGATTTATGAAGGCCCATGTACCGAAAGCTCTCCTTATGACCCTGTTACGCCACCTTTAGGGAATTTTGCATCTGTATTCCTGGATCCCTCTGTCCTACTGCTCTCCTCAGTGTCCTACTTTTTACCTTGTATATTCTACGTTGCTTTTTCATTCCAAAGTGCAATACCTCACACTTGTCTGTGTTAAACTCAATCACTTCATTGTTGCAGCCCCACCAGATCCCGCTGCAAGCTTTGAAAACCTTCACTGTCCACTACTTCTCCCAATTTTTTTATCATCAGCAAATCAGCTGATCCGATTTACCACATTATTATCCAAGTAAAATAGCCCCTGTCTTATCTTTATTTTCCCTGCTAAAAAATAGCTTTCATTGACTGGCTGTTGCTTAATCAACCGGTAGTCGCAACTTTGTAATACACACACACACATTTCACACTCCCGCCTTCTGATTGGAGGCTACAGTAGTCTATGACCGCATCAGTCAGGCACAAAGCGAGGCCTCCTGCATACCATTCCATCACCCGCTGTCGGGGTCAGATACTCAGTGAAACTCATTCGACACAGACCCATCACAATTTCAACGGTACAGACACAGAATGAAGTTCCTTCCACACTGCCCCATCATACTCTCGCTGGTAGAGACACCCAGTGAAGCTCCCTCTTCCCCGTCAAATCACATACTCCCTGTTCCGACATCGTCTTCAGTTCCTCCCTTCTCAGTAACCTCAGATACTCTCCGAGTGGACAGTTGGCTGGTCTATACTGTAGCCCCATGAACATGGTCATGCATTTCCCATTCCTCATTCCTACCCAACATACCTCACTTAGACGAGTTCTCTTGTCTACCCTGACTGTGCTCGGTGGAGTCATTTTCTCAGGCTAGTAATGTCACCACTTCTCCTTTAATTCCTTCCGCTTTCTGACGTCTAAATATAGAGACCGCGAAATATCATGCTGTCCTGCTTGCTTCGTCTGCATCTGTCTGAATAATGGCTACAATATCATAACTCAAGTTTTGATACATACCCTGAGCACTCCCGACTTTTTAGAAAACTTCGTGCAGTGAAATATGCCCACCAGTTCCATCATGCTCAACCTTCAGATTCCCACCGTTGTCTGAGGTCTCTCCAACATTTATCTCCACATCGACACCGCTCTCTGCTCAGGAACTCTGAATCCCATCCCCCTGAAAATCGAGTTTAACAACCCTCCAGAAAGCCCGTATGCGCAGCAGCGGCAAATCTTCCCCCTGGGAATCTTAGTTCTCCTCCAGTTTATGTGTAAACCGTTTTCCAAATCTTCTGTACAGATCCTACCTTGCTTGGAAAAAACACAATGATTCCAAATTCGGAAGCCTTCCCACCGTCACCAACTCCTGAGCAACGTGCTAAATTGTATGTTCTTCCTATGCGTGAACAGACTGGGACGAGTAGTGGTTCTGTCCTTTAATTTAATAGCTAAATACCTGATCTCACTTTACAAAAACACCTTCCCATACATACCGAAGTCATTGGTACCTACAGTACATGGAACAGGAAGTCCTGGTGCTGGGTCATATACTGTAGGTACTCACCCACTTAAGAATCATCGAGAAGGAATGATGCACTGAGAAATGAGGAAGGAAGGAGAGATGAATGGAGGCCATAGAAAGGGTTTTCAGATTGCAGTCCTTGGAGCAGAGCGTGTGAGTCACCATTTTCTTACTCCCGATATCTGATTGGAGTCTGTTTAAACGCCGAAATCTTCTGACCAATATATAAGACTGTGAGTCAGAGACAGATCGAGGCTGCTTCAACATCGTCCCATCTCACACTCCCGGGTACGACACAGAATAAAGCTCTGTCTACACAGTCCCATCACACACTCCCAGGTAAGACACAGAATAAAGCTCTGTCTACACAGTCCCATCACACACTCCCAGGTAAGACACAGAATAAAGGTCTGTCTGCACAGTCCCATCACACAATCCCGGGGTCAGGCACAGAAAGAACCTGACTCCGCTCCTCCCATCACACGCTGCCAGGGTCTGACACAGTGTGAGGCTTCTTCTTCACCGTCCTAATACAGACTCCCTTGGTCAGACCACCGGCGAACCTCACAAAATATTATCCCATCACACTCCTGGGGTCAAACATGTGAAGTCCCCCACGTAACATCGCAGCACACTCTACTGGAGTCGTTAAAATTGAGCAGTTCCCTCCCTCTGCCGGTCTCCTCACTTACCAATACCCAGGACTTCGGAGTTCTTGTAGTCTCGAAATGTGTGTGTCTCTCTGAAATGGTGTCCGTGTGTCAGTGTGTGTGACCGGATGGTGTGGTGCGTAAAGAGAAAGGAAGGGGAGGAGGGAGGAAGCCAGGGAAAAAGAGGTGAGATTACAGCCACTAATGCAAGAGTTGTGGAACCACATGACCAGACTGTGTATGCAGAATTTGGAGAGGCCCAGAGCCTGGTAATAGATCTCGGGCAGAATGGGGGAAAGTGTGGCACAACACGTCATTTTTCCCTCAACTTCCCAAAATTGCTTGTGACCACAGAGGGGGGGGGGGCGCTTGGGGCGGCAGCGGAGCTTCCAGTAGAAGTGGTAGAGGCAGTTTCGATTTTGCCTTAAAAAAAGTGTTAGGAATATGGACAGGAAAGGTACGGAGAGTTATGGGCTGAGTGCAGGTAGGTGGGACTAGGTGGGAGTAAGCGTTCAGTACGGACTGAAAGAACCGAGATGGCCTGTTTCTGTGCTGTAATTATTATATGATTATATGTTATATGTTATGTCCACATCTCTGTCAATGAGCCACTGGAATCCCTCTCTTCCTGTGTTTGTCAATACATCTAATGTAACTCGTAAAGCCGCCCCTCACCCTCCGCTTCACTAAGACAACCAAGACCTGGAATTCTGAGCTAAAGGTCCTGCCGTCCGAACAACCCCTTCTCTATCTCTTATCTCATTCTGGTTTCCATCCAGCTGTAACTCTGCGAACAATCCTTCCTTTTAGTGGTAATACTTCCGCGGAGATATTATTTCCCCTCCAGTTCAGGGGGAAACTAAGGGCCTTGCTCGATGGCAGAGAAAATGAAGGGTGGGTGTGGTGCGGCCTCCGGGCAGATGAATGCGCCGCCCCCTGATGTTCGCCCACAAGCTCTGTCGCGCTCGACCTTGGCATTCAGTGGCATTCAATGGATGCAGGGTCTCAAGTTGCGTTCCACTGGAGTAATGCTGTCCAGTTTGATTTGTTCATGGCTACTCACGTATGTTTGCATGTGAATTAAAATTGGATTAGTTTGAAAACGTCTCTTGTGCAAAGGTCGGAACTCCCATTGAGGAAAACCCAATGACATGACTGTCTGAAGACCTCATTCCTAAACCTGTACCTCAGTCACGTGTTAATCTGTATAATCTTCCCATTTCTGGCCACACCAGCACCTGTGGAGTTTTGCCTGCTCACCCTCCCACTGGATATTACTAGGGACCTGATCCGTGATGTCCCGGCCCCGGCACCCGGGAGGTTAGATACCATCCAGGAATCTTCTCTCCTCCGTAGATCCCCTTATTCTGCAGGGCAAATAATGAATCGCCCCTGTCCACACCTCGATTCTCTTCGCCCTCGCCACTATCTCCCACTGCACCACAGAACCAAACTCAGTGAAAGAGTCCTGACATGAGGGACATATCACCACTGATCATTTTCAGCCCTCTCTCCACCCAGAAGTATACAAAGTGGTATTCCTGTAATTGAGCCGGTTGGCCACAGGGGGCTCTCTGCTCTGGGCCTTGCTGGCTAACATCGTTCAAATTCCTAACTTTCCCCCAGTCTCGCGCAAATTGCACATTTGGTCACCCTTCCTCTTAATATGTCCTCCTTATCATACACTCAGCTTCCCGAAAGACCCTGAGTTCATCCAGTCGCAGATCCAACTGCTAAATGCGGTGTGTTAGAAACTGCAGCTGGATGCACTTCTCACAGGTGAAGTTGTCAGAGAAACTTGAGGTCTCCCTGCTGTCCCACATCCTGGAAGAGGAGCATTCAACACTCCTGACAGTCATTGCTACCGCTCTCACTGTGAAATTATAAACAAAGCAACAATAAATCAACAAAAAACTAACATACCAACAATAGAACCATAGAACATTATAGGACAGAAACAGGCCTTTTGGCCCTTCTTGTCTGTACCAACCCGTTTTGCTGCCTAGTCCCCCTGACCTGCAACTGGCCCATATCACTCCATACACCTCTCATCTTTGTACATGTTTTTTCTTAAATGTCAAAAGTGAGCTCGCATTCACCACTTCATCTGGCAGCTCATTCTACCCTCCCACAGCTGTATGTGTGAAGAAGCACCCCCATTTCCCTTTAAACATTTCCCCATTCAAACAACACATATTCTCTGTCTTTTATCACCCCTAGCCTCAGTGGCAAAAGCCTGCTTGCATTAACTCTATCTGTACCCCTCATAATTTTATATACCTCTATGAAGACTCCCCCCATTCTCCCCATTCTCCTACGCACCAGGGAATAATGCCCTAACCTATTCGACCTTTCTCTGTAACTCAGTTTCTCAAGTCCCGGCAACATCCTTGTAAACATTCTTTGCACTCTTTCAAACTTATTAATATCCTTCCTGTAATTCGGTGACCAAAACTGCAGACAATACTCCATATTCGGCCTCAGCAATGCCTCATACAACCTTCCCATCACATTCCAACTCTTATACTCAATGCTTTGAGTTATGAAGGCCAATGTACCAAAAGCTTTCTTTACAACCGTATCTACCTGTGACGCCACTTTTAGGGAATTTTGCATCTGTATTCCTATATCCCTCTGTTCTACTGCACTCCTCAGTCCTACTTTTTACCTTGTATGTTCTAGCTTGGTTTGTCCTTCCAAAGTGCAATACCTCGCACTTGTCTGTATTAAACTCCATCACTTCATTGTTGCAGCCGGACCAGATCCCTCTGTAAGATTTGAAAACCTTCCGCACTGTCCACTACACCTCCCAATCTTTTATCATCAGCAAATTGGATGTTCCAATTTACCACATTATTATCCAGGTAAAATAGCCCCTCTCTTATCTTTATTTTCCCTGCTAATAAATCGCTTTCATTGATTGCCTGTTGCTTAATCAACCGCTAGGCGCTACTTTGTGATACACGCACACATTTCACACTCCATTCTGATAGGAAGATACAGTAGTCTATGACAGCGTCAGTCAGACACAGAGCAAGGCTCCCTCCATACCATTCCATCACCCGCTTGTTGGAGTCAGACACTGAGTGAAACTCCATCGACACAGACCCATCACAATTTACACGGTACAGACACAGAATGAAGTTCCTTCCACACTGCTCCATCGTACTCTCCATGGTAGAGACACAGAGTGAAGCTCCCTCTTCCCCGTCTAATCACATACTCCCTGTTCCGACATTGTCTTCCGTTCCTCCCTTCTCAATAACATCAGATGCTCTCCGAGTGGACAGTTGGCTTTTCTATACAGCAGCCCCATGAACATGGTCATGCATTTCCCGTTCCTCATTCCTACCCAACATACCTCTCTTAGACGAGTTCTCTTGTC